>NW_008238660.1:905881-906235 GCF_000691975.1 Corvus brachyrhynchos
GGCGGGTGTTGGCAGCCCCCTGCCCGCCTCCTCCTCCTCCCCCTCCTTCTCCTCCTCCTCCTCTTTCTTCTCCTCCTCCTCCTCCTCCTCCTCTGCCCTGTGCTGCTCCTCGCTGTGCCTGTCCCCAGGCCAGCACAGAACCCCAGAATCCCAGGATCACTGAGGTTGGAAAAGCCCTCCCAGCCCACTGAGGCCACCCTGTGCCCAATGCCCACCTTGTCCCCAGCCCAGAGCTCTGAGTGCCACCTCCAGCCCTTCCTGGGACACCTCCAGGGATGGGCACTCCAACCCTCCCTGGGCAGCCCCTGCCAAGGCCTGAGCACCCTTTCCATGGGGAAAGTCCTGCGGCTGTCC
>NW_008238660.1:906404-911830 GCF_000691975.1 Corvus brachyrhynchos
CTTTGCTCCAGGCTCAGCCCCTTTCCCAGCTCCCTCAGCCGCTCCTGGGGCTCCAGCCCCTTTCCCAGCTCCATTCCCTTCCCTGGACACGCTCCAGCCCCTCCATGTCCTTCTTGTCCTGAGTGTCCCAGAGCTGTCCCCGCACTGGAGGTGCCCCAGCAGTGCCAGCACAGGGGATGGGCACTGCCCTGAGGCTGTGGCCACACCATGGCTGAAACAAGCCTTGGCCTTCTTGCCCACCCGATCATCTTGGCCACCACAGCATCCATGAGGAGACTGCTGGACTGATGTGGCTTCAAAGCAGTCTGGCCTTGCTTCCATGCTCTGGCTCCGGTGTGGGCACAGCAGTGGCTGGAGCAGGCAAGGTGCCCTGAGAGGTGCAATGAGCGGGCTGGGCCGATTCCCTCTCCTGCTGCAGCCTTGGGGATGCCATTTTAAACCACACCCAAACCCCCTGGTTTTAGCTGCAAACCTCGTACCCAAATTCCAGTGCGCCACCTCAGCCCGTAGGTACCCCCAGGAACTGCCCTGAACCACGGCAAAAACACCCGCTGACCCTTCCCTGCAGAGCCCCAATGACTAAAAGCCAAATGACTCAGATAAAAGCCCCGGTTTTAGGTGCTAATTAAGATGAATCCCATCTATGTGGGATCTATATGACCAACGTGTGAGTTGTGAGCTTTGCAAGGGTTGGGATCACCTGGGAAAGGAGGATGAGTGGGATAGGGTCCCAGATGTGGGCTGCCCCCCTGTCTTCCCTACCAGGATTTTCTCCCCTCTCTGCAGAGCTCTGGAGGTTTGACATTTGAGGCACAGGACCTAGCTTGCAAGAAGAGCAGAGGGTTTCGAGGAGAGAAAAGCAACGGCCTGATCTGTTTATCTCGGAGTCAATCAATTCCTGCAGAACGAGGATGTGAACAGACACAGCTCAGGGAAGGGCTGAGCAGCTGGAAGCTGATGGACTCAGAGCTGCTTCTTGAGGGATATTATTTGTGCTTTCAGAACAGAACTACAAAGGCACAAATAAATCCACCTGCTCTGGGAAATTGTCCTTTATTCTGCTCCCCATCAGGCACTCGGGGTTGCTGGGACAGGTTTATCACAGAAACCTTGTCCCTGCTGGGCTCCAAACCTCGTCAGGGAGTGCCAAGGGAGGAAAAGGGATGCATCCACCAAGCCTTGTGGCAGAGCTGCTGGGACACAGTGCTCCTGTGGGGAATGACCAGTCCTTGCTGCAGAGCTGCTGTGCCTGCACGGTGCCTGCACTGATGGGAGGCTGCTGGAGAAATTCCCAGCTCAGCCCTTCACACCTTCCTCACCAAATGCAGCCAGGACAAAGCTCCACACTCCTGGCTTTGTGCTGGGGCTGTCCTTCCCTTTGCCTGTGCCTTCCCTCCCAGGTGCTGAGCCAGCCCCCTGATGCAGGATGATCCCGCATCTCCCAGCCCCCTTTTCTGGGCTGAACAAACTAAACTTCAGTCCCATCTTGTCCAGCAGGACAAGTCCTCCCCAGAAAATCCTCTTTGCACACAGTTCTGTGCCTGCTGCAGGATGAATGAACCTTCCTTGAATGGAACAGAGGAAGAGAAACCTCTCAGTAGCTCCTGCACCTCCTGTGGGTGATTCCTTATCCAGAGAGGACTAAAGAACAGCCCAAGGGCACCGAGTTTTGTGCCTTCTCTCTGTTCCTAGTGGTGGTTCACATCCATCCTGAGGGCTGGAGGCTTCTGTCCCAGGGGATCTGAGAAATGAATTTGTCAGGAGCTGGGGATCCTGTAGCTGGAGGCCCTCGAGAGGTCTCCCTCTGGGTCAGTCACCCTGGGAGTTGGTGGGGGAGTCAGACATGGTTGAGATGAGTCTGCTCTGGACTTCTCTGGGATGTGGGATGCGGCCCCAGCAGGGCCCTGGCTCCCGAGGGCACCGAGGAGCAAAGTCACCAGAGCTGCCACACTGCCCCTGCTTGGTCTGTGCTGCCTGTCTTGGAAAGAAGGGCAGGAAAGGAGGAACCACGAGACACAGGAGGGGGCTGGGGGCTGCCAAACCCCTGCCAGGACCTGTCTCACTCTGCTTTGCTTTCAGAGGGCAGGATGGGTTGGGCTGGGAAGTGACCTTAAAGCCCACCCAGTGCCACCCCTGCCATGGCAGGGACACCTCCCACTGTCCCAGGCTGCTCCCAGCCCCAATGTCCAGCCTGGCCTTGGGCACTGCCAGGGATCCAGGGGCAGCCCCAGCTGCTCTGGGCACCCTGTGCCAGGGCCTGCCCACCCTCACAGGGAAGGATTTATTCCCAACATCCAATCTAAACCTGCAATCCTTCATCTCAAAGCCATTCCCCCTTTTCCTGTCCCTCCATCCCTTGTCCAGAGGCGTGGATGGGAGGGCAGCAGCCTGGCCCGCCGTGAGCGCTGCTCCCCCAGCGAGAAATCCCATTTGCAGCGGGCAGGGATCAGAGCCCACACAGGGATTTAACATCTGAGGAGAGAGAAGCGGCGTGGGTGATGTGACGAAGCACCGTGGCTCTGTGGGCTCCTTTGTGGCACCTCTGGGTGCGCAGGTTCCTTCGGGCTCTGTGTGGCACTGGAGGGGGTCCCACATTTATCTTTTCCCCCTTGCCCTGCTCAGACTCATTTCCTTGCTGCCTTGTGCCTGTTCACAGCTGCAGCTGCTGGAGCCAACATCACCTGGAGTTGGAAGGAAACAAAACATCTCCCTGAGAGGCCACTGTGGCTACCAGGGACCACCACGGGCTCAGACTGGGGTCATCTCAACAACCTCTGAGCACCCCTGACTTGTTGGGCTCAGTCTCTGGGCTGGGAGCTCTCAGGAGCCAAAGCTCTGGGCTTGTGTGGGGCACAGGACAAAGCTGGGCGTGCACCTGGCGCCCCATGGCCCTCGGGCAGGGCCCTGAGCTGCAGGAAGGTCAGGGAGCCCTGAGAAGGAAAGGGTGAGGGGTCACCAAGCTCGGCAGCAAAGCTGCGTCCCCTCGCCGGAGCCACAGCGGTGTGGGGGTGTCAGCTGTGCCCCCAGCCCGGGCACAGGGAGCTGGTTCTGACGGGGACCCAACCCCTCCCCGAGCAGCTCCCGCTCCCCTCAGTCAGGGTGTCCCATTTTCACTCAGGTCACAGCAAACTGGGGCGAGATGAGGCTATTTCTGGCAGCCCGTGGGTGCACGGCGTGAGCTGCTCCACGGGATAAGGCCCTGCCCTGGAAGCTGAGGGACAGCAGGAACTCGGGGAGGTTCCTCCAGTCCTAAGAGGCTGGAGCACTTCATGCTCAGGCCTGAACGCTCCTGTGAGTTCCCTCACTCCTCTGGTAGCTCTGGCAGTGGCTTTGCCTGTCCCCTTCTCCACAAAAGCATCGGGACCTGTGCTCTGTGTCCTGCACAGCCCTGACCCCACCACACCCTGCAGCAGTGACACCCAGGGGTGACACCCTGAGACAGAAAGCACTGCCTGCTCTCCCTTCTGAATCCAGCACTTTTCAGTCCATGCCTTCCACACACAGAGAGGAGCAGAACTCACCAAACTGCCTTTTCTGGCCCAAATCTACCTCACAGACTTTCATCCACAGCTCCCTCCAAGCACAGACACTTCACCAGGCACTTTCAAAGTCTTAATTCCCATTCTACCTCCTAATCCAAACCTCAGGTTGTTCTCATCACCTATATTTGAACCGCCTCTATTTTTAGTTTCCTGCTTTAAAATGAAGATGAGGACTTGCCTTTTATAGTCTGTGCACTCCTGCTATCTGAGCAGATCTGAAATTACCACCAGTTACTTATACCTCGGAATAAAACCTGGTGTAGCATTCGAAACAATAGAGGCAGTGTGATGACAGAAAAAGGAGAGACAAGAGTGGAGCACCTTAAGGAAATGTTGAAGGTCTGCGTTTCCAAAGAGCAACCCAGGAACTGTGAGCACAGATCTGGCCACACACAGAGCTCAGCCCTGCTCAGAAATGGGGTTTGAAGGACAGTTGTACTCAGCAGATCTGCAGCTCTTGGCTGCACAGACATTTTCCTATCGTGGCTGGAAGGTGATCCACGAGCTCAGTGTGGGTCCTGCACTGATCCCAGGATTTGAACAAGCTCCCACCAGCAAAATCTGGGAGTCAGGGAGCAATTATCACCCTGCCAGGACACTCCTTTGGGGGCATATTGTACTTGCATTTCTTCCGGGTACAGAAACTAGGGATGGAAAGGGAATGGGAAAGGAAATGGGAATGGGAATGGGAATGGGAATGGGAGGAAAGGAAAGAGAAGAGAAGAGAAGAGAAGAGAAGAGAAGAGAAGAGAAGAGAAGAGAAGAGAAGAGAAGAGAAGAGAAGAGAAGAGGAAAGGGTTCTAACATGTTTTCAGTCCATTCCTGGTTCAGAGGGGAACTGCAAACCGCCTTCTCTCCAGGGACAGGTGTGCAGCAGCACCATGGGCTGCTCTGCATTGCACACACAAGTTCATTTTCTGCAGCACATCCAGGCAGTGCCATTGAAATCCATCACAGCCTCCCAGCTACTGGCAGGAAATGGGCTCGGGCTCAGCTCTGTGGTTGAGGAGCTGGGCTGAGCTCCAGAGGCGGTGTGGCACCACAGGAGCCGCTGGCAGTCCCCCAGCTCTCTGCTCATTCACTCGCTGGCAGGACTCTCCAACAGGCAGAACTGCCATGAAAAATCTGTCCCTGGCCCAAAGCTCCCTGCTCCATGGATCCCCTTGCCATGGGCTGGAATGCTGCTCCCTGCCGGCCAGCCACTCACTGAGGAGAGTGAAAGAGCTGCTCCTTGTTTTCACCTGCCAGACAGGAAACCCCAGGTTCAATCCAACCCCCAGCCTGCCTCAGGTCCGGGCTCTGGCAGCTCTGCTGCGGGAAGGACTTCATTCAGTTCCTCCCTTCCTGTCCTCCCTGCTCCTTGGGAATCCTGCACTTTGCTTCATGGCGACCAGGAGCAAATGCTGCCCTGCACAGGCTCCCCTCACCTCTAAAACAGATCTGCTCCAACCTGGTTTCAGACCCTGAACTCAACCTCAGCTTGGCAGGGGGACATTGCTGAGCTCTGCCTCTCCCTGAGCACACAAAGAGCAACTCAACAGCTGGGAATAAATTCTGGATAAAGGCAGTTCTTTCATGAGTGTGCCAGAGAGAAACTGCTCCTTCTTGGAGCAAAAGCCAGGCTCTGCTTCCAAAGGCCTGGGCAAACTTCTCCAGCATCTGCTGTGCCCATCCAGGATGGCAGAGCCTTGGCTCCTGTGGGCACTGAGCCTCCCACAGACCAAGGCTGCAGCAGCCCAGGGGTATCCTGACATTTCATGGACACCAGGAGGGCCACAGCCATGGTGGTGCTGCTGGTGACCCTGTGACGTCAGGGGGATGAAACAGAATCATGGAACCCCAGAATGGTTTGGGTTGGAAGGGACCCCAAATCCCACCCAGTGC
>NW_008238660.1:911984-924448 GCF_000691975.1 Corvus brachyrhynchos
GCCAGCTGCTCTGTCCCCCCTGTCCCAGGCCCTGCCCACCCTCCCAGGGAACAATTCCTTCCCAATATCCCATCCATCCCTGCCCTCTGCCAGTGGGAGCCATTCCCTGTGTCCTGTCCCTCCAGCCCTTGTCCCCAGTCCCTCTCCAGCTCTCCTGGAGCCCCTTTAGGTCCTGCAAGGGGCTCTGAGGTCTCCTTGGATCCTGGAACCCAAACCATTCCATGATTCCAGGAATCATGGTTCCCATCTTCAACCTCTGGCCTTCAGACACTGCCAAAACACAACCTGGTCATGGGCAGGGCCCCACGTGCTGCCAAGAGGCGAAGGGGAATCTGTGCCAAAGAGTAAAACCAATCAGTAATTTCAAGTCTGGCTCTCCTGGACTGTCTGCAGTCACTGCTGTGGCGTTTGCTGGGCACACCCCTGCAGTGCCCACAGTCTTGTCCTGACTATTGAAGGATGAACAGAAGCTCCTAAAACCAAATAACTCCCCCAGGAGCAAGCACCATCCATAGAAAGTCAATCTGGAAGGCAGACCTGAGCCCTGTGTCTCCAAAACCACTTCCCTGATGATGAGTTCATCCCAAGGAGTGCCTCCCAAGGAACCTTGGCAGATAAACTGCACATACCACACTGGCTTTGCTCTAGCAGTGGATTTTTGGGAGTGCTCAAGCTCCCCATGTGCCAAATTCTGACCGTGTTGTTCTGGAGAGGTCACAGATGCTTCAGAATCACAGATCTCTCTGCAAAGTCCCCTCTCTGCTGCCAGGAGTCTCCAGTTCTTTTCACAATATTTGAATTTCTTATTTACAACTGGCAAGCAGGATTAAGAGTGAATGCAGCCCTGCCAAAGGCACATCAATCCAGCTCCAGGGTGAGCCTTCATTTAGGTTAAACTCCCTGTTTGAGGGAGAGAACCAGCCTGAGATACTCAATGACACCACAGCAAGAAATCCAAAGGGCTTTTTATCCAACAGTTCTTGATCATAAATAGAGAAAAGCACGTTCTTCAAAGAGGAGCTTGTGGCAAGCAGCTGCAGCTCCAGTTTCACAGACAGCTGGGCTGTACCTGCCAGCTCTTCCCCAGCTTTTGGCTCAGCTTTCAAAGGGATCTGCCAAAACATCCCAGAGAGTTGACAGACTCTCTGAGAAAGGGCAGCCAATAATAGGCAGGGCTTCTTTCTTCTCCCCTCAGCCATTGTCATTTATTTTGTTATCCTGCTAACGCACATCAGAAAGAAGAGGAATCCATTCTGGAGTTCCAGATGATTGAAACCCAACCATGGAACTCAGCAGAGGATGAGTTTGTAGGGCTGGGCAGCAGATGGAGAATCAGTGGAGTGATAACTTGTGGGATTTACCTCAGCATGGGAAGAGGAGGTCCTCAGCAGTGGCACTGGGGAAGGCGAGTCCCAGACTCTGTCACACACGGAGCCAGGGATGCCCTGTGACCTCCCAGCTGCCCAAACACTCGGCTAATCCTGGGTGTGCACACACAGAAAGGCCCTGGTGGCCTTTCCCTGCCCCAAACACAAGATTCTGGCTTTCACTGTCTCTGAGAGAGAAAGAAGAGACAACCCCAGCCCTGTCCTTGTCCCTTAGGAAGCCCCTTTGATCAGGCCAAGTTAAAAATGCCAAAACCAATGGATGGGTGAGCAGTGGGATCTCCAAGTGACCCTGTCCCATGGGAAAGGCTCCCTTCCTTGCAGCAGGCAGCAGTTTCCATGTCCCAGCTGGCTCTGGAGCAGCCTTGAGCTCCCTGCATGGGGATCTCCTGGATCTCCTGGCTCAGCAGGGACCCATGTGCTCCATGCCCAGCTCGTGGCCACTTCCCTGCTGTTCCAAGGAACAACAAGCTCGAGGGAGGCTCTCAGATCAGTTGCCAGTCCTTGTGCTCAGTGTGGGACATGCTGGCTTGGACAGCCACATCCCAAACACCCTCTGCAGGTTCCTGCCCAGTCTGGGGACAGAAGGACACCTTCACCTCTGTTATCTCATTGCTCACGGCAGGAGGTGACACCGGGCACCGAGAGCGTTTCACCGGTGTCCCCCCATCCCTTGCCCACAGCAGCTGCAGCCACTGGAATGTTTTCCACGCCCTCCCCCTCTCCTCCCACCCGGCCATTCCGAGGGCTATAAAAACCAGAGCTGTCCAGACTCTGCTGAGAAATGGACCGGCCATGTCTGAAGGCGATTAAATAATTCAGAGCAGCTGGAAATGTCCGATTGCGTCATGGAATCTTTCTGCAGAGCTCCTGGGCCCCTCTTCACATCCCAATGATCCTATTTCCGAGTCAATACAATTAAGTGCCAGGATATGCAAGGCTTGGAATTAATCTGGAATCAGGATGCGAGGGATCTTTAGCACACCCGCCGCAAGACACCGTCAAAATCACCCGAAATGATCCAGGATAAACAGAAAGTGATTCACTGGGATGCAGCGGGCTCGGGCTCCACAGCTCCCCGTTGATGGGAGGTCTAACAAGTGTTTAGCAAGCACACCCAACCCTCAGTTTTTGCAAATCTATTCACGGCGAGTTACAGGTGCAGGTATGAAAAAAATGATCCTCAAAGTTCTGCCTTTGCCTGTATTAACGAGTCTGCTGCAAGTGTGGATTACTAATGACGGGGGCAGGCAGTAAATCCCAGCTTGGAGCTGATTCACTGCGTGTTTTGTAGCTGCGCTGGGCTGAGGAAGTTGTGACAGATGTAATATAAGACCCCAAAATAACAAATTAAGGGTATGAACCAGCACTTTGGGAAGGAAACTGGAACACAGAGCTGCAAGCCAAGCAACGGGGAACCAGCCATGACAGCAGGGAACCAGGGCAGTGTTGGAGGGAGCAATCAGAACTCTCAAACTGCTAATGAGGAACAAATTAATAAAGCTCTTTCCTCCCATTCATCTCTGAATCACATTTACGTGCCAATGGAGCAGCAGCACTGCCGGCCCGAGTCGATGGCTGTGAAAGGGGCTCAGTTTGGGGTGTCCCAAAGCAGCAGGGGCGTGTCAGAGGGGGCAGTGGGTGTGCAGGAGGAGGAAGGGGTGCCAGCCCCAGTGTCCCATCCCGCTCTCCCATCTCAGTGGGAACGCACAGCCTGCAGCAGCTCAATGCTCTACACCAGCTGAGGTGTCTGCACCGAGATTAGTTTGCACACAGATCTGTCAGCGCTGAGACACAGAGCCTGTCAGAGCCACTCCTCAGCCTGCAGGAAAACCACGGAAGGATGTGCAGATGAGGGAACACGACGGATGGGGAGATCAAAACATCTCAGGGAGGAAACGACCTGCTCCTGGTGCTGACACAGGATGTCCCCAGCCCTGCCGTCAGTGACAAGCTGTTCTGAGAGTCCCACAAACACAGCCCCAGCCCTGAGGCACTGACTCCGGGCTCCTGTCCCCACACACAGGGAAGGCATCGCTCCCACAGGGAGCGGCAGAGCTGGGAAAGCTCTGGAGCTTCCAGAGGAGGAAGGGGTGAGGCAGTGGAGCTGGCACCCAGCTCAGCTGGAGACACAGAAGCAGCGCAGGAAGATTTGATTGCTAAGTGTGTTCTGGAGATGCCTTTGCCTTTCTGTGGCTGCTTCTGGAAGTTTTATGTCCAAGCCCAGAGGTTGAAGTGGCAGATGAGGCTGATGCTTTACCTGTGGCTTTGCCTGAGTGACCCTTTGGACACCATGCCCCATCTCCCAGTGCTGACCTGGGGGATCTGACTCTCCAGGAGGCTGTAGGGGGGAGGTTGGCCAAGGTGCCAGCTCAGAGATGAGGTGTTTCCCTCAGCACGTCAGAGCCACTGCCAGACAGGCAAGGGGAGAAGCCACCAGACGCAGCTCCCCCCTCCCTCCAGTCTCTCTCCCCCCCCACCCTCGTGTTTCCCCCAAATTCCTGCAGCTTCCAAACCCTTAACCCACAAGGCAGCCACCTTCCACTGCTCTGGCTCCAGGAATATATGGTCTGTCTGCCCTCATGCCCAGGGAAAATAATTTCCTAAGGTAGATCAAGAACAATCTTCTTTTGAATAAACACAAAGCCGGGGAGGGGGATGTTCACCAGGAGATGTCAGGGGTGATCTGAGGACTGGTATCTAGCTGGGTGTGAGGTCCGGCTAAAGCACAAATACCCCGTTTCCACCCACCAGGCACAAATCCTGTGCCCCCAAAGCAGTGCCCTGAGCCATGTGCCCATGCACGAGGTGCAAGAGGAGTGAGAGCAGAGGCCCAGCAGGCAAATCCCACATTTGGGCTGCGAATCTGCCGGATCTGCACAGAAAATGTGCCGTGGGGAGCTTTTGCTGCTCAGTCACCAGGCTGGCTCTGCCCAGCAGCTTTGCACCTTGCCCACACTGAGGGTGATGCCCGCACACGGGGCTGGGGCTGCACAGCCACAGCCACTGCCCTGCACACGTGGCTCATCCCTTCCTCTTTTCCCTGCCCACTGGCACTGCAGGACATCCTCAGAGCAAATTTTAGTGGGATACTCCAAGAAAAGAGCCTCCTGACTCAGAGCACACCTCCCAGGGAACCCAGGCACAGCCTTGAGCCAAGAGGGAGAGGTTCCATGTCTGGAAGTGCTGTTGGGCAGGCTCTGGGGACATTTGACTCTTGCTGAGTCTCCCACATGGCCCTGCCTCTGCGGTTCCTCCAGGATGTGCCAGAAGCTTGCAAGGAACTAAGATTATAGGAACAGTTCTGTGGTTTTCCCTACGGGGTGACCGTGTAGCGTTTAGAAGAGTCTAAACCCCTCTGTTCCTCCTGCCTCACTGCCCCGATCCCTTGCACTCAGCTCAACTGGGAAATTCTGCTTTTTCCAGAAAATAACCTCACTATTTTTCACACTCTTGCAGAGTTACCAGGAAAAGAAAGAAGCTGTTGAGTGATGAACAGAGATGATCATCTGAAAAAGATCCCGTCTGCTGTCCCAGACTGCTGAAACTCGAGGGGCTCAGTTGCGTTGGGAAACTATTTTCAAGGTCTGAGACAGTAAAAAAAAAACAACCAACCAAAAAGCAAAATAAAAGTCGTGGTTTTACCTGAAAACTCAGCACTATGATGAATGTGTTCCCTCCCTGGAGTGTTTTATCTGTGTGGGTGCAGCTGTAAATCCCCTCCAGCCTGGGTGAGTGCCAGAGCTCTGGGGAGCCCTGGCAGGACCGAGGGCACAGCCCAGGCCAGGGTGGGACACTGGGAGTGTCAGGATGCTCGGGATAGGCTGAAGAAGGTTTTATATTGGGTCAGTGCACAGAGAGGTGAGCTGGCTCCTGTCTCCCACGTGTGTCCCTGCAGCACCAAACCCTCCCAGCACCTCCCACAGCACTGGAGCTGCTCCTACACAGGAATGTGGGATCCACCCTCCTTCTCTGAGGGCTGAGAGACCCCCTCTGGCTGGAGGGGGGCAGAGGTGCCCTGTGCCCACCCAGTGAACTCCTCAGAGGTGCGGGTGTCCCCCAGCTGCCTCTACATGGAATTAAAAGCCGCTCCCTCAGAATCAACCATCCAACTTCCTCCTACCTCATGAGAGATGAGATCAGCCCTGCCTTGTGCCTCACCACGGGGCCTTCCATGGCCTAAAGAGCTGGGATTCATCCCCGGATCATCCTGACAGGCTGACAGCAGAGTCTGTGCCCGTGGCTTGAGGAACACACGCTGTAATGCCTTTAGAGCCTTCAGATGCCAGGCAGCGATGCACTGCCCAGTGGAATGCCATGGAAGAGCCGTAAATCCCGATCCTGCAGGATGTCAGACATGTGGATACGCTGATCTGGTATCCATGGTACTTTGGCATGTCTCACATCTTTGTCTTCTGCCCGAAATAGATGAGCTCTTAAATATTACTCAGCACTTGGAGTTCTGCCACGGCACAGAAGACAGTTGAGAAAACACCAAAAATGTGTCTCCCAGTGCTGAGAAATATTGAGAGAAACTTCACTGGTTTTGGTCAGCCACGGGGCAGAACCCTCTCCACAAGGCAGGGTGAGGTTATCTGGCTGAGGTGGAGGTGGTAACACAAGGGCTGGAACTCAAATAGGACAGAACCTGCTCATCTAAACAGGAATAGGACAAAACAGGACAGAACCTGCTCATCTGCAGCCCTGGCTGAAGCTCTCATCCCTCCTTACAGGTACTGGGTGGTCACTTCAAGCTGGCCTCAGGAAATCTGTCACACAATATTTCCTAAAATCCAACCTTTTCAGGCACAATCCTAATGATAAATCCCCTCAGTCCTTCGTGACACCCGAAGTCCCCGCTGTCACAGCACAGACAGACAATCAGATCAGGTCACAGACAAAGACAAAGCCACACGTGAGCACAAGCGGGTCCTGCAGCAGGTGTGAGAGGCTCATCGCTCTCACCACTCAGCAGTGGGGGAATCTGCCATCAAGAAACTGGAAATGAACATTAGAGCACTGCTCGAAACCCAGGTGAAAGGCAAATTCTAAGGCCAGTCCATTCTGATGTCTACAAACAGCCACGATATTGTTTCATTTCTTCAGAGAACAAGAGCCTTTTATTCACTTCGGAAAGCACCCCCTGCCTGGTGGCTGTGGTGGATAAACAGCCTGCACTCCCACTGCCCACTCTCCCACCTTCCCAGGGATGGGAAATGTGCTCTGGAAAAGGTGTGGAAACCCCCGGCCCACCTACAGGAGGGCAGAGCCCCCGAGCCTTTGCAGCTAAAGAAGGAAAGGAGGTTTTGTTCTCACCTGGGAAGGAACTGGGAAAAGCCTTTTGGACAGCAAACTGCTGGGAGGTGCCTCTGGTCTGAGGTGAGGATAATTCACCTGTCTGAGACAAAGGGCTGGATTTACAGCCCTGCTCAGGGTTCTCCACGGGCTTGGTGGAGGCTATCAGGACACCCCACTCCACAGACCATTGCTCCTGGGGTACGTTTGCTCCCTGACCCTAAATACACTGCTGACGTGACAGGACATGACTGTAAAACTTTGGGATGGGGACACCTTGTGTGAAATGCCACCCACGGGTCCTTCCTTGAACCATTGCAGCTCCCAGCCCACCTGGGGTTCCCCTGCTTCCCTTCCCTCGGTGCAGAGCTGGACTGGAATTGCAGGGTACTGGATTACAAATCTGGGATTGCAGGGTACTGGATTACAGATCTGGGATTGCAGGGTACTGGATTATAAATCTGGAATTGCAGGGCACTGGATTACAGATCTGGGATTTCAGGGTACTGGATTATAAATCTGGGATTGCAGGGCACTGGATTACAGATCTGGGATTGCAGGGTATTGGATTACAGATCTGGGATTGCAGGGTATTGGATTACAAGTCCCACGGGTGCTGCCTCAGCCTCAGTAAACTTTATTTAAGCACACACAGACATACACAGACAATATACATATATTTGTTTCTTGTCTGACAGTTCTACAGGACCAACACTGCTTTGGATGACACTCGTGGAGAACTGGAAAAAGTGCAGGAAATGCAGGAAAAAAAAAAAGTCAAGGTCTTTTAATCATTTGTGAGTCATGGTCATCCACAGAAACAACACAGGAGCGTTCAACCAGGCGAGCACGAGGACACAGCTCCACATACAGTACATTGTCTATAGAGGAATCTCCATACATTGTGTCTAGAGGGGGTACAGCAGTCTCGGGGGACACAAAAGGGAACAGGAATGGCACATGCACCCCCAGTGTCACAGCCAGGGCACCGGGTGGCACTCGGGCAGGGCGGGGGGGACGGGAGGACACTCCAAACACGTCTCACCGTACACTAGAAAAACTCACCAAACAGGCAACAGCGTCATCAGTGAACAGTGCCCGGGCTTCTGGTGTCACCAGGACACAGCTTTGGTGTCACCAGAGCCCCTGGGGAATTTGGGTGCTTGTGTTAAAGAGCTACAGCTGTCTCTCCACAGATATTTGTATACAGTACATGTACACAGAGCATACACAGAGCAGCATATGGATATTTTTGTGTTTTCCTGTTTGTACATTATATCACAGATTATAGGAACACAGAAAATATAGGCTTTAGGACCTAAAAAGAAATAATTTTATAAAATGTTCATCATACCCCCCCCCATCAAAAATAAATAAAGAAAGAAAGAAAAGAAAAGCCCAGAAGTCAAAGGAAAGAGCTCCAGACCCACAGTCTGGACGTGGTCACTGCCTGCCCTGGGCCAGCTGGACATTCCTGCCCTCCCCTTTGGGAGCACCCCCGCACCCAGGAAAACACAAAGCTGGAGGAGCAGTCCCACCGCAAAGCCTGGATGCAGCCCAGCATCCCCCGTGCCCTGCCCCAGCTCCCTGCCAGGACCCCGCAGGTCCTGCCCCAGCCCAGCACTGACCCCCAGCAGCATCTCCTGGGCTGAGCCCAGTGCCAGCTCAGGGCACCCAGAGCCCAGCTGCCGGCCCAGAGCTTTGGATTTAAAACAATCTTTTCATTTAGCAAAAAATGGTTTCCACTGTACCCTTCGTGTGTCCTCTTCCTAACGTGACAAACCCGGAGGAGATGAAATTATGGAGATCTGGCCCTCCACTGCGATAAATATCCTTTCCATAGTGACCTGCCGGGGAAAAGGAAACAAAAACACCTTCAGTCAGTCTGTCTGTGTGTTTATACATATATCTATATATTTTTATATTTATATTTTTTGTGGATGAGGTGTAATAACAAACTATTTTTACAGCTGGAACTTTTTCTTTGGACCTATATATACACATATATTTATATTTATATATTTATATATCTATATATTTATAGGTCTATATATTTATATATTTATATAGAGATATATTTATATAGAGAAATATTTATATTTTTATATATTTATATAGATATATATTAAAATATTTTATATATGAATATATATTTATATAGTTATATATTTATATAGAGATATATTTATATATTTTTATGGAGATATATTTATATAGAGATATATTAATATATTTTAAATACATTGATATATTTTTATATCTATATATTTTTTTATCTATATACTTATACATTTATACATGTGCCATACAGCCCTGCTGTCACCCTCATACACGTTGCATAATTAATGGCACCCCGAGGGTGGCACAGAAAACACCACCTATGGCAACACCGAAGCCTTAATTCTTCATTGGCAAAGATCTGTGGAGAAGAACAACTGCACGTTTTGGAAATTGCCAAGGAACGAACAGGATCTGCGAGGGGAAGCACCCAAGTGCCAAATGAAGCAGCCCAATCTTCAGGAAATTGGCTCATCCCTGGCTCAGATCCATGTTTGCTCTCCCAAGGGCCTGGTCTCCCTCAGACCTTCCAGATTGAGGAGATAAAGGAAATCAGAAGAGATTCCAGCCAGACCCCTGAGAGCATCCTGGTGGCACAGGTTTTGTCCCAAAAGGTGCCAGTGTCACCCCTGTCCACGCTGGGCCCACGGCCCATGAACAGCAGCGCAGCAAACTTGGATTCGAGCTTTGGTTTGCTCTGCCCCATGCATGGCATCCCTGCATAGTTCCTCAAGTGCAAATATCTCCTCAAAAGACTTCCTCGGAGCTTTCTCAGTCCCTGACAAGAGAGTAGGTTCAAGAGACACCCAGCTTTTTAATATTTTAATACATTAATAAAGAAAAAAACCCTCCTGCCTCCCTGTTACCATGCAAAGCTCTGAAATGAGGACACAGATAATTTTTCAGATACTCTTTATCATCTCCTCCCTTTTTCATGTTGTTAATTTTTCTGCTCCTATTATTTCAGGAAGAGGCAGAGATAAGATAGGTGCAGGGGGAGGGAAGGGAGGCGGCCTCGGGGGCCACGAATGCAGCTCAGAAATTCCACTTCTGCCCCGTTTCCTGCACGAGCTGTGGTAGCTCATGGTCCTGGGCTGGAGCAGAGCCGGGTCAGGCAGCTGTGGGCAGCACCAGGAGGGCATCCAGGATCCAGGTGGGAACAGCCTGTCCTGCCTGGCTCACACTGGCACCACAGCCCTTCTCCGCTTTTCCAAGACTGACCCCAAAAGCTGTTTGTTCTCACCCAATTTCAGGCTCTCTGGCAGCACCCTGTGAATTAAGAGAGACTCGGGAGGTCTCCCTCTTTCCTTTCCAGCCCGTCACTGTCCCCCAGTGCCCAGCAGTGGGGTCTGGTTTATAATAACCTGAGGGGAAGCACCCACCTACCCCCCAAGGTCCCCAAATGTCATGGAATCGCTGAATGGTTGGGATGGGAGGGACCTTTAAGCCCATCCAGTGCCACCCCATGCCATGGCAGGGACACCTCCCACTGTCCCAGGCTGCTCCAAGCCCCAATGTCCAGCCTGGCCTTGGGCACTGCCAGGGATCCAGGGGCAGCCACAGCTGCTCTGGGCACCCTGTGCCAGGGCCTGGCACCCTCACAGGGAACAATTCCTGCCCAATCTCCCACCCAGCCCTGCCCTCTGGCAGTGTGAGGCCATTCCCTGTGTCCTGTCCCTCCAGCCCTTGGAAATCCTCTCTCCCCATCTTTCCTGGAGCTCCTTCAGGCCCTGCAAGGTCACACTGAGGTCACCCCAGAGCTTCTCCTCTCCAGGTGAACACCCCCAGCTCTCGCAGCCTTTCCTCCCAGCAGAGCTGCTCCATCCCTCTGCTCATCCTGGAGCCTCCTCTGGCCTCTCTCCAGCAGCTCCAGCTCCTCCCTGTGCTGGGCCCTGGGGCTGGGGCAGCTCTGCAGGTGGGGGCTCACCTCTGCCCCCCTTGTTGTGCCCCAGTGGGTCTGAGCAGGCTCCCTCCCCGTGTCCAGCAGGTGCCAGGCCAGGAGAGGCTGGCACGGGCTCTGCCATGCCAGGGATGGTGCTGGAGAGCCTCGGAGGAGCTCCCAGGGCAGGCGGGAGACGCTGACACTTGTGACAAATGTTTATTCCCATCTAATAGAAAACCCTCCCCACTCCCTTCCCACACGGGGTTTTTTCTGGTCAAGGTCAGCCAAGCGCTCCCTGGAAATGTCACCAAACACACACGAAGTGTTTCCACAGCTCTGGGAGTGGTGGCAGCTCCCAATTTTCTTCTCACAGCTGTGGCAATGAGAGGCGGTGGCAAAAACCTCCAACTGCTGAGGCGTCCCCCAGAAATCCCCTGAGGAGAGCGTCCAGAATAAAGAAAGATTTTCTGCTTCCATGGGGAACATCACAGGCTTTCTCTTTTCTTCCCGCCTCCCTCTTGCAAACTCTGGCTTCTGGATTCTGGGTGCCTGGAATTATTTGTGCTCCTTGAGATGTTTGTGCTGGTCCTGAGGAGCCTCCAGAGATGCTCCGTGGCTGAAATGCCCAACTGGATTTCCTTTCCTCTATCACTCTTCTAAACTATGCTGCATCATTGCTTTCCAATGAGCTGATTTTTGTTCCCAGCCCAGGAATTTCTGTGCACTCAGGCCCAGCCACTCTGGCCACTGCCACTCGAGCAGTGCCATAAATTCCCTGCTTTAAACCAGGATAAAAGAACCCCACGAACATCGCTGCTACCTCCAGCTGAAATCAGCTGCCCTTTACAGGTCCCTTCGGAGAATCTGCTTAAGACAGAGATCAAGGAGGGGAAGTTTATAAAAAAAGCAAACATTTACTGGCAGATTGAGGATTGTTCATCAGCCATTTGCTCTCTGAACCTTGCTCTGCCCCTGCTTATGGAACATTGTAGTGCAATTAAAGCATCCCTGTGAGAACGAGCCATTAGCATTTGAACAGGAGCTACATTTTCCCAGGAGAAACTCGAATTTGTAGACTTCAAGTAGCATGGCTTTTCCCTTTCCACGGATGTATTACAGGATGCTACGTTTGCTTTTTGGGGTTTTTTTATATTCCTGCTCACTTGTGAGCATTTCTCTCAGCTTTGCAAAATTCTGGGATATGGTTTTTCCTTTCAGAAGTGCCTTGGGGGATGCTGGGGCACCAAATCCAGGTGTTGTTATTGAACTCATTTGCCATAATCCCATCCTGAGCTGGGTGTTTCCCACTGGAAGTGAAGGATCCCTTGGAGCAATCCCAAATGCAGGTGCCCAGCAGAGCAATGGGAGCACAGACTGGGCCATGCCAGATCAGGAAATTCCCCATTTCCATCTCCACTGGGGCTCTTTTTCTCCTTTCTGCCTCCAGCTGTGCTCTCCCCGAGGTGCTGGGAGTCCTTCCGGAGCTGCTGGAGTGGGATCAGTGATGCCAGAGGGGGTTCAGCCACGAGCTGATGGAGCTGCCTGTGCCATGGGCTGGGAAGGAGCTCCTGCAACTCATCCCAGATGCTCACCCTGACCAGGCTAAACCTCCGGTGTTGCCCTCTCCCCTACGGAGAGAGAGCTAAAAAATGCAGAATTCCTTGAAAAACTGGCGTGAATTGAGTGATTTTCCTTTCAGATTTCAGGGATTTTTCACTGAATCACAACATAGTTTGGGAAGGGACATTATTAAAGCCCATCCCATCCCACCCCTGCCATGGCAGGGACACCTCCCACTGTCCCAGGCTGCTCCCAGCCCCCATGCCCCGCCCAGCCTTGGGCAT
>NW_008238660.1:924683-956786 GCF_000691975.1 Corvus brachyrhynchos
CAGCCGCTCCAGCCCCTCCCTGTGCTGGGCCCTGGGGCTGGGGCAGCTCTGCAGGTGGGGTCCCACCTGAGCACAGGGGCACAATCCCCCCTGCCCTCCCTGCTGCCCACCCTGGGGCACAGGGAATTTCTGGGTCCCAGTTCTCACCCACAGCACCCCCAAATCCTTCTCCCAGGGCTGCTCTCTCAGCTCATCCCCAGCACTGTCCCCTCCTGCCACTCCCAGCCGGGCAGTGCAGCAGCCCTGGCCCCCCCTCGTGTCCTCGTTTGCCCAGGGGTCCCTGCCTGCACATTTTGGGGGTCTGGGAATGAAACCCCCGGCCCAGAACTGCTCCTGCCAGGGTCCCACAACACCAACAGCTCCCAAAGCAAAGCAGCCACCTCTGCCTGACCCCTGGCACACACGTCACTCACTCCCGGTCCACGCTGATTTTGTATCTCTGTTTCTCCTGGGCAGGATCAGATTTAAAGTGCTTCTTCAGAACGCTGTGTTTGACCTTCTGGAAGAGGCTTTTCCTGCTCTTTTGCTCCCTGTTCTGGCTCAGGCTCGGCTCCATGTGCTCCAGTGCCTCTGAGCCCCTGCACTCAGCACTCGCTCCCAGGCTCTGGGGCTGGGGCAGAGCTGCAGCACCCCAGCAAAGGAAGATTGGCACTTCCACAGCTCCAAATTGCCAGCAGAGACTGAAACAAGGCAGAATTTCACTTCTTTCCCCCCTCTCCTCTGGCTGCACGGCCAAGCAGAGAGCAGAGAGCTCTGCCTGCCACACAATAGAGGCAAATTCTCCAGGGCACGGAGCTCCGAGGGAACATTTCGTTACAATGGCATCCTACAGAACACACATATGGAACAGCCCCGGCCACAAACTGCAATTACAACCCCGGCTCTGCTTTAACAGAATTATTAGAGCTGAACTAAAATGCTGTTATCCACCTCTTGGAAATGTTATTACTGAGCACAGATTACATCACCCCGAGAAGGGCAGACAGGGACCGGCGTGGACAGACTTTTGCAAGAGACACAGAGCTCTGACCTCAGCCTCGACACAAACTGCCCTGGGGAAAAGAGCCCTGCACCCAGAGAGGAGCCCTCACATCCAGCTCCTCAGCACAGACATTACTGTCACACAGAGCTCTGCAGGAAAAGAAAAAACCCTTTCATCTTTGGGGGGTGGATGGAGGATCCACAGCCTCCCTGCTCCTGCTCATTTCTGCTGGAGTGATTCTTTTGGGGCTGTTTCCCACATAACAGAGCTGGAGTGATCCTTTTGGAGCTGTTTTACACGGAAAACCAAGGGAGGGAGATGTTTGCAGAGTGCTCTGCACCACCCCTGTCCTGCCATCCTTATTGGGGGGGTCTTGGAATGCAAGGCAGGCTCAGCTCCGGAGCCAAAACATGAATTCCTACCCCCAGAGGTGCCCAAGGCAGCCAGAGAAACCCCACCCATCCCAGTTTGGGGGAAACCTCAGGAATTTGGGGGTGTCAGACATGGTGGAAATGTTTGCAGCCAGGTCAGGCACCTGGGGGGACTTCTCTTGGGGTGCAGTTTAACAGAGATTACAGTGATGAGGGACATCCCAGGGATGCCACTGAGACCTCAGACATCCCCATTTTCCTTCTCCAAACAACCCAAAAAGCAGGAGCCAGCTGGCACCTCTCACACGTGTCAGAAACAGCTCAGTGAGGGCTCCACCAATGAGTTTTGCCTGTTTAACACCATCCTTCTGGCACTGCTGCCTGTCCAGGACACAAAAATGTGCACAAAAAAGCAACTGGAAGGAGTTCAGTGGCACTTGGGGTGAGCTGTCGGCGTTGCACAGGCAGACATGAACGGGATGTATTCCAAATCAGTGCAGGGAAAATCAGATTTTTCCATGTCCTACAGATATTCTGTAGCTTAAATCACACTGGGTGGGCTAAGGAGAGCCAAGTTCCCTGTCCCAGGAATCACAGAATCACAGGAATATTAAGGCTGGAAAAGACCTCTGAGATCACCAAGCCCAACCACTTAAACCATGGCCTCAAGTGCCACATCTGTGTTTTTGAACCCCTGGGGCAGCCTGTCCTGGGGCTTTACAACCCTTTCCATGGAGAAATTGTCCCTGTTGTCCAATCTTAACCTCCCCTGGCACAGCTTGATGCCTTTTCCCCTTGTCCTGTTGCGCTGGGGGAGCGGAGCCCCCCTGGCTGCAGCCTCCCCTCCAGGGGCTGTGGAGAGCAGTAAATGTGACAATCCACCCAGAATTTCACCCTCTTTCTGAAGAAGTTCTTCCTTTCTGTCCCTTTCCCTCCTGCCAGGCCTTTGTAACATCCTGCCCTGCCTCATCTGGGGTTTGGGATGTTCCTGCGGGAGCACAGGGGCAGAGCTCTGTCCCCAAGGACACTGAAAACATGGGAACAACTCAGGCCAGGGTCACTCCCGAGCCAAGAGGGAATTGGGGTTCAAAACAGAACAGGGGGACCGTTCCAGCTGGAAAATGGAGAGATCTTTGCTTTGCCTTTTGAGTCATTCCCGTGTGGCTTCTGCATTATCAGCCTTGAGGGGGCATTTGTGTCACTTCTTCCACCCTTCCCTGCAACCAGACCCGGTAAAAGCTCCCCGTTCACAACCCCATCCTGCAACTTTCAAGTCAAATCATCGGCCAGGAGCTGAGCTCTGTGGAAAATGACGCATCCTGGAAGACTTCCCAAGACAAGAACGGGAAACAGCTCCCTGGCACAGGGTTTGGAGCAGTCCAAATGGGCAGCCCTGCCAAAAACCTGCCCACTTACAGCACAGCAGAGCCAGACCCAGAGCACTGAGCTCGGACTCCTGGATCTGCCTGGCACTGGAAAAGCTGGAGAAGATGAAGCTCAAAGCTGTGCTGGCTCCAGTGACCCAGGGAACATCTCCTTCATTGATTGTTTACTCTGTTAACTACAGCAGCTGTCCTTGACTTTGAACCCCCCTGCGAGCTGGAACAGGCTGGAAGAGGCTTCGGGAAACAGCACTCTGAGGTTCTGTTAACTTTAAAAAATGACTCTGTGAAAGCAAAACCCAGGAGTGCAGCGCTCGAGGGTCTCGGCAGCAACGTGGGATGACAGAAATGCCGTGATGAGCTCATGCTCTGCTCAGATAAAAGCACTTTCAAAAGGAGGGGATTAAATGGATGAGAAAATAAAACACAGCCCCTCTCCAGCTCTCCACAAGCAGCACAAAACCCATGAAGGACTGGAACAGCCCTGCTCCCATGGGCTGCTCCTCCTCCCCAGGGACACACGCATGGCTTGGAGCTCTGATGCTCCTCGAGGAGCAAACTTTAAAGCCCCTAAAGCCCCTAAAGCCGCCCCTTTGCTCTGCAGCACAGCAGAGGAAGGGGCCCTGTGGATGTTGCCCTTTACAGAATTCCAGGATGGTTTGGGTTGGAAGGGACCTCCAGCCTGGCCTTGGGCACTGCCAGGGATCCAGGGGCAGCCCCAGCTGCTCTGGGCACCCTGTGCCAGGGCCTGCCCACCCTCCCAGGGAGGAATATTTTCCTTACATCTGCTCCAATCCTGCTCTCCGTCAGACCCTCTAGAGCTGCCAGAGTCACCCAAAAGCTCCCAGGGATGCACAGGCTGGGATTGTTGGGGTGTCTGTGCAGGGCCAGGAGTTGGACTGGATGATCTTTGTGGGTCCCTTCCAGCTCAGGAAATTCCGTGGTTCTGTAGGGATCTTTTACAGCCTTGATTTGTTTGTGCTTTCACTGCATTTTATGTACGGCCTTCTGGGAACAGCAGCAATTCCGTCCATGGAAAAGGCACCGAGGGAAGTGCCCGGTGCTTCCCCAGCACTCTGGGATTGGATTTAGCGAGGGGAAGCAGCAGGAAGGAGTCACTGCTCTGGGACAGCTGGAATTCCATCAGGAACCTGCCCCCTGCAGAAAGCCACTGTGCAAAGGAGATGGGGATGTTGGTGGAAAATTCAACTGAAAAGGAGAAGCCTCCAGAGGAGAAGCAGATGCCAGGATCAAACCTGTGAGTCTGGTGTTGGCAATTTGTGCAACTGCAGCCCTTAATTTCTGAGTAATAACATCTCCTGAGATAACTCAGGGAAGCTGCTTTATCCCGGCATCCTTAACTGCCTTTAAAGCAGCGCTTGTAATTCAAGATGAAGATATTAATTTCAGAAGTGTTGAAAATTTCTGCATTCACATTCATCTTCCTGAAGAAAGAAGCTCCAAAACCTCAGCTACATTCCTCAAACGCACCTGGCTCATGAAATGACGCCTCAACAAACCAAAGTTTTAGGGATACGTGGTCCATGTGCACGTTAACTGCAGCCTGCACGTTGTGGGATGACTTTCAGGGGAAAAAGGATGATGATGACTGAATTTTCCTTCTGGATAAGTGAGGAAAAGGGGATGGAGCTGCTGCTGCCTCAGTTCACTCTGAAAGCACAGGAGCTCAGGAAATCTCTGGAAAAGCAGGGATAAAAGGAGAGGAAATAACTGTGTGTGAGTGTCTCAGGCACCTTCTGAAGGGACTGATCCTCCCAGGAGGAGCAGGAAGGGCAGAGGATGGAGAAACACAGGTTTGCCAATAAAAAATGAGAGTCGGTTGTTAATACTTGCACTTCTTTTTCTGGTTAAGATGGGGGGAAACTTTCCTTTGAAAAATACAGCAGAATATAACTTATTGAGGAGATGGAAACAAGAACTGGTGAGGGAGACAAAGTGACTGGACACATTCCCAGCCAGAGGGGCCACCTGGACACATCCCCAGCCCAGGGTTTCCCAGAGCAGCCGGGTGTGGAAAGCTCCTCAGCTCAGCAGGGAGAAGTGAGGGTTTGGCAGAGCTGCAGCTGCACCAACACCCAGAGATTCCTGCCACGAGCCCCCCAAAGGGGCTTCCAGGAAGGGTGGACAGGGATTTTTCGCAGGGGCACTGACAGGACAAGGGGAATGGCCTTAAGCTGAAGGAGGACAGGATTAGAGTGGATATATGGGCAGAATTCCTGCCTGTGAGGGTGGGCAGGCCCTGGCACAGGGTGCCCAGAGCAGCTGGGGCTGCCCCTGGATCCCTGGAGTGTCCAACACTCAAGTAACACCCACTTTTATTGGAGTCAGGGATAGGACAGGGAGCATTCCCAGAGCCCGCTGAAGGAATCTGGTGGCCCAACCTCTGCTGTTAATGAGACACTCAACAGCAGCAGTTGCCTGCGTCCTGCTTTGAGATGAATCCCGGGAGTGGCTCCAGCAGGGGCTGCTCCAAGCCCCATCCCCTCCCCGTGCTGTGTCCCCGAACACTTTGTACCCCTGGAACTGAGCAGCTGCTCAGGGGCTGAGGAGCAGCAGAGCCAGTCAGGCTGTGCTGCTTCTGCTGGAGCTTTGCTGATCTCATTTAGAGAGGGCCTAATATTCCCCTCCTAATTAATTTGTTCTGTTCGCCTGCGACCGAGCTGTTTTTTGTTCTTTGGGAGCTCCTCAAAAATTAGCTGCAATACCTGATGGAATTTAATTATATAGGCTAAGGAAAGTGATTAAGGGCAAAGGGAGAGCTGATCACACCTCAGAGGCTTCAAGGGTACCAGCAGAAGGGAGGCAGAACCTGCTTTTCTCAGGTGGAGGGAGAATATGGAGGAGTGATTGTCCCAGCAGGGATTTGAGGTTGGAGATGAACATTCCCTGATATCAGAACGCCTTTGTAAGGGTCCGCTGTGAATGACTAAAGCTGTCCAGATCTGCCTCAGATACCATGCCAGGGAAATCAGGTCTGCATATCAGCCCCGGGCCTGTGCAGCAGCTCTGGATTTGGATGCTCTTCAATCCCCTTGGGAGCTGAGTGCTCCATAATGGAGACCAGGCTGCAAGGGGAGCATCCCCCACGAGAACTCGGGGGGAATTGCTCCCGATCCCTGCCAGGATTAGCTTGATCCAGAGTCTGGGACCACACATCCCAGCTCTCAGTGGGAGAGCTGAGCTACCCAAGCTGCTAGACGTGAGGGAAGGCAAGAAGCTGGGATTCTTCCAGGGCATGGTTTAACTCCTGGAAGAGTGGTACAAAAGCAGTTCTGCCATCCAGCCCAGAGCCTCCTGTAAACTGAGCCAGCAGAGTGTCCTGGGGTCCCAGGGACACCGAGCTGTCCCTGAGCCAGCAGAGTGTCCTGGGGTCCCAGGGGCCAGTGGGATCTGGGGGCAGGAGGAAGAGCAGTGCCAGCAGGTCAGGGAGTGATCCTGCCCCTCTGCCCTGCTCCTGGAGCTGTGCCCAGCCCTGGGCTGCCCAGCTCAGCCGGGACAGGGAACCACTGCAGAGGGTCCCGTGAGGGCCACGAGGATGATGAGGGGACTGAGGAAGGGCTGAGGGAGCTGGGGCTGCTCCCCTGGAGAAGAGACAGCCCAGAGGGCACCTCATCCCTGTGTCCCAACGCCTCAGGGCCGGGGGCCGAGCGGCCGGGGCCGGCCGGATCCCAGCAGTGCCCAGGGACAGGACAGGGACACCGGGCACAGAGTGACACCCAGGAGGCTCTGTGTGAGCAGGAGGAGAAACTTCTCCTCTGTGGGGGTGCCAGAGCCCCGGGACAGCTGCCCAGAGAGGCTGCCCAGGGCTCCTTCCCTGGGGATGATCAAACCCACCTGGATGTGACCCTGTGCTCCAGGTGACCCTGCTGGAGCAGAGGGGTGGGAGCAGAGGATCTCCAGGGGTCCTTCCAACCCCAGCCATCCTGGGATTCTGTGGGCTCCAATCTCAAAACCTGCTTGGTTTTGTAGGACAAGTGGAGTGTCTGCCTGTGCTTCAGTCTGAGAGCTGGGAAATGGTGATAATCCTGATTTTCTCAGCTGGGCCTTGGGAGCCTCCTTATAAATATTTATGAAGTGCTCTGTTTATAATTGAGAGTAAATAAATGGGTGTATGGAATTCACAGTCCAAGCATGCAAGTTGTTCTCTTTCACACCCTCAAACGGAGTCATTTATGGTTTCTGCTTTCCTCTGGAAGCAAAGGATTTGGGAAGAACAACTTCAAAACCTCCCATCTCAAAGGGAGCCGCAATTAGGAAAGAAAAGCCAGGATTTAAGGGGCAAATCCTGCTGACGTCAGGAAAGGCAGGGAAAAGCTCCCAAAGGTACTTCCTGTGCCTGAAGATGGAGATGGTGCCTGCTGAAGTTTGTAAAGTGCTGAAGTGTCCAGATCCTTTCTTAAATCATTTTGAGAGGGGACATCCCACTCAGACACTCCGAATCTTTTGGGATCTTGTCCACTCGTTCTGCTGTGACACCTGTAGGGGCTTTTGGGGACCTTCTGGGAATCCTCCTGGTTGTCTTTTTGCATCTTCCCACCCCCTTTGTCCTGAGCAGCAGCTGTCCATGGCCTTGTCCTTGACCTTGTCCCTGATCCTGTCCCTGCCCATGTGCCCAACTCAGCAGCCAGCTAGAAGTGCACATTCCCAGTGAACCCACGGGGTGCTGGCAGGGGAGCTGGAACTGGACAATCTTTAAGTTCCATTCCAAGCCAACCATTCCAGGATTCCATGACCCTTTCCTGGACGCCTGTCCCAGCACTCAGGCCATGCTGGCCAGAGCTGGCCATGCCCTGCAGCTCCTCCTGTCCCTGTTTGCACCTCTGCTCACACCCAGCCAGCCCAGCAGTGACAGCTCCAGGTAACTCCTGTCCCCCACATGGTCCCACCACCTTTTCCTTCACCTGGAAAATGCCCCAGGCCCTGCCTGCCATTACCATGGGAATGCTTTCCTGCCCGTGCTGTCAGGAGGTGGCGAGGAGCTAAATTGCACCAGGCAGCCACTGATGGATGATGGCACCCAGAATTAACCAGAGGGATATTTATATTTTCCCTGCCGAAGCCTTGGAATGAGTCCCTCTGTGTTTGGCAGCTCTCCCCCAGAGCTGCTGAGGGCTGAGGCAGACGCCTGCAGAGAGTGAGTGCTGGCTTTGTTTACGAGGGAGTTACTCTCACAGGGAGGAGCTCAGCCAGTTGCTTTCCTCTTTAAGGTGACACCATTATTTTTGTGCCTCTCTGGAGCGAAAGTGAGCTCAGCCTTGGCCCCTTCTGCTGGCGTTTTTGCTGTGGGACAATTTGATTTGCCTGAGTCATAGAATCGTAGAATCATGGAATTATGGAATCACAGAAACATGGAATTATAGAATCATTGAATCATGGAACCATGGAATGGTAGAATCACAGAAATATGGAATCATAGGATCATGGAATCATGGAATCGTAGAATCATAGAGTGATAGAATTACGGAATCAGGGAACCACAGAAACATGGAATCATAGAATAATGAACTCATAAAATCACAGAGTCCCAGAATCATGGAATGGTTTGGGTTGGAAGGGACCCCAAAGCCCATCCAGTGCCACCCCTGCCATGGCAGGGACACCTCCCACTGTCCCAGGCTGCTCCAAGCCCCAATGTCCAGCCTGGCCTTGGGCACTGCCAGGGATCCAGGGGCAGCCCCAGCTGCTCTGGGCACCCTGTGCCAGGGCTGGAATTCCTTCTCTCCTGCTGCTCCAAACAAGAGCTCAGCAGTCTTTCAATTTGAACACCCACGGGAAGTGAGAGTGGTTTAACCCCTGCAGCTCTGGGAGAACCTCTCCCAAACTGTGAAGAGCAGCACAAACCACACACAGAGCTGGGACACGACCACCGTGGGCAGGACGAAGCTGTGCCCAGCTGCCCCTCGGACTGGCCCTCACTGGACAAAGCTGTGTCCAGCTGCCCTCCAGGGCTGGTTTTGCTCCCCTCCCTGGCAGCCAGCAGAGAGCCCTCAGGGCAGCCACAGGCCACCTTGCTTTTTGGACTATTTTCTGTTTGACTGGATTGATAATGCCGGAGTAATTACTTAGGAAAATTCCTTAATCAAAATCACATTTGTGGAGGTAATGAGCAAATAGGTCAAGGAGAGCAGTGTGCCTTAGGAGCAGGAGCTGCCTCCCTGAGCATCTGCAGAGCTGGCGGCCTGCAGGGGCCAGGGCTGAGCTCCAGGGCCTCTTGGCAGTGCAGGGATTCAGCCAAGCTGCTCTTTTGGGTGCTCTGTGCTCTGGGGAGCTGCAAGCATCTCCCAGGACTTCTCTGCCCTGGTTCTGAGTGTTCCAAGTCATCCTTCCAGGAGCACGTTGCTTTCACAGGGATGTGTTCAGACTCTGGATGGCTCTGGCCATCAGCACCCAGAGGTTTTAGAGGAAACCTGGATGATAGAATCTGTCCTGGATTCTTGGGAGGGTGGGAACTGTCAGAGACTCAGTCCAAAGCATTGCAAGCACAGAAAAGGTTTGCTCCAAGATTTCACATTTAACCAACTAAATACCACAATGAAGCAGGTGCTGCTGAGCCCCCAAACCCCAGCTGGGAGCTCAGCTGTCCAAGGCACAGCTCGCTGGCCTCCCTGTCTCTGACCCTCACCCACTTCAGTCCCTGCTGCCAGCCTCAGGTTGGAGAATTTGGGATAATTGCACATCACACACAACCTCTGGCACCTCCAGGGGATCCTTCAGGAATTCACTGAGCAGCCACAACCCAGAGCAGGTCCTGCAGGACTCTGATTGTCCATCCACTGTGAAACCCAACTCTGTCCTCATCCACTGCCTGCTGTCATAGAATATGTTACCAACTCTTGAGCAGGCCTTTCCTCTTAGCTGTTCTCCAGCCCTGCTGATGAAAGACTTCCCTGGCAATTCCCAAAGAAAAAGGCTCTGCCTTGATGGCATCACTGCCATGCCCACATGAGCCAGGCTCACCACGGGCCACCCTTCCCAAAGCCATCCTGCCTCCCCCACTTCATTTCACTGCAGTCCCTCAGGGTGCACCTGCAGCCCCAGCTCATCTTCCACAGCCCCAGCACCACCTCCAGAGCCTTCCTGAAGGTGGGCATTGCCACCCTCACTCACCAGTGGAATGGCTGGGCTGAGCTCAGGGCAACTCAGCTCTGATTTCAAACCTCTTCACTGGACATTGTCTAGTCCAGGTTACTTTTTACCATTTCACTGATAAGATTTTGTACAAAACTTCACTGGTTCTTCAGTTTTAGGGAGGTGATCAGACACAGCCCCTACCCTGCACAGGAATCTCCTGTCCTCCCCCTCTACAGGGATTAACAGTGCAAAGAGAAAAAAACCAGGGTTTTGTCTTCCCTGAGCACCCTCACATTCTCACTTTGCCATCATTTTCTAGCAAACTCTGCCTAAAAAAATTTTCCCTCCTCTAGATCAAGACATCAGATTGCTCAGGAAAAACACAACACTTTTTCTGTTGAAAAATCTCCTTTCATCTTGAGGTGATTCTCTGGATGAATCTCAACAGAGGAGATTCCAAAGCACATCTGGCAGGGAGAGCTCAGCTTTGTCCAAAAATCTCCAGGCAATTCCAGATTTGATCCTCTGCAACTCTGATAGTAGAAAGGAATTTTGGTGGTTTTACATCTATTTCTTTAGGAATTGGCAAAATTCACCAACAGAAAATCAAGAGCAAAAGCAAAAAACCTCCCCAAACCTATGGAAGCCAGACATTGCATGGCACATGCTTCCTGCTGGGAGAGAAGGAAACAGATTCCAGCCCAAACTGAGGTTAGGCCTGGTCTTTAAAGCTTTGCTGCAAAGCACAGAACACTCCTTGGGACCTGAGCTCTATTCCAAGCTCAGCCTTGTCCTGGGGAGGATTCACATCCTCCAAACGCAACATCTGGGCTTTGTCCTGTGCCTCTGCCCACGCTGAGCCGAGCCAGCACCCCTCAGCAAGGCACCCACAGGGGTGCCAAGATGAGAGGAGTCACCCTCCGAACGCTGTTGCTGTCCCCAGACTGGATGCAGCGTCCCCAAGGTGTGAGCTTGGCCACAGCACCACAGCAGTGCCACCGTGCCCTGAGCCTGTAACACAGCAGGGTGGCACTGGAGCCCCCAGGCCACGCTGAGGGGGTGGGATGGGGGCATCTGGGAGGGCTGGTGGAGGGTCAGGGCTGTGCCACCACCTGGTCAGTGGCCAGGGTGTCCTCAGGAGCAGGGCAGAGGAGTTGCTGCTAATTGCAAGTGCCCCTGATTGAAGGAGGGCAGTGCAATTAAACCTCATAAACAATTCAGGAGCGTAAATCAGGAGCGGGCTGGCAGCAGCCAGTGAAACATTAATGGCCTGACAGCTGCTCCAAGGTAAATATTTCATCATCTCCACCAAGTATCATCCTGACAATTATGTTCAACCATGTTCACAGGTGTCACCTGCGACTGAACTCAAGGCTGGGAGCGTGTCTGTGCCAGCAGGGTGAATCCCCATGGAGTGACCAGGACCTGTCAGCTCCTGAGGGATGAGCCTGGACACTCGAGGAGGTGTGAGAGCAGCATCACAGCCCAGAGGTGAGACCAGGGGCTCAAGGAGCGGAATTTGTTCTTGTGGGAAGAGCTCAGCACTCCCCAAACTGCCAGAGCCTCGCTGAGCACCACGGGCAGGAAAGCAGCTCCTCGAGGGAGGCTGGATTGAGGATCTTGGAGGTCTTTTCCAACCTTAATGATTCTGTGATTCACATTGAGTTCAAGGCCAAGCATGGGAGGACCAAACATCTCAAGATCTTTGGGTTCTCCTGCAGAGACGGAACCAGAACCTTTGTTCTTCTGGCTATGGAACTGCTGAGCTGGAAAGGAGCCTCCTGCTGCTTTTCTCCGTTCTCACTCCTCCACATCAGCCACACTGGGCACTGGCACTGCTGCCCATCCCTTGTCCTGCCTGCCCTCCCCAGCCATGGGCACAGAGCTGCTCTGCTTCTGTGCCACTCCAGACCTTGCTGCCTGGACCTGGGAATGATCCCGATGCAGATCCAGCCCCTGCCAGCTGTCCTGGGCAAAGCCCACGGGTTGTGTGCCAGGTCAGGAGTGCTGGGGCTGCTCCTCAGGGCTGCTGGCACTGTCCTGGGTCACTGACAGCCTCCTGAGGGACAGGGTGACCTCACAGATGTGGAGTGACAGCCTGCTGCATTCCAGAACGTTCCACAGCAACTCAACCTGTCCAACCCCCACTGCAGCTCTCCGTTCCAGCAGAGAACATTCAGCGCTGCTCAGATGCCACACTGATGCTTTGGCCTGAATCCTTTGATGGATGAATCCACTCAGAATCCTGTCAGGCAAGTGGAGAGCTGAGTGGAGCCATCCTTCCATCTCCTGGTGCTGCCCTCTGCCCCAGCACAGGGACCGAGGACACAGAGCAAAGGACAGCAGTGCAGGTGTGACAGGAAAGCTCCTCCAGCCATGTCACACCTGGAGTCCTCTGGGGTCACTCCTGTACCTCTCAGATGGTCACCAAGGAGGAGAAACACACAGAGAGCAGCCTCAGACAAAGAGGACACCACTGACTCTGTGCTGCTGGGTCTGCCAGGGTGGGATGCAGTGAGGGCAGGCAGCTCCTCCTGAGGGGCAGCTCCGAGCTCTGCTCCCTGGGACAGGGACAGCACCCAGGGAATGCCTGGAGCTGGGCCAGCGGAGGGTTGGGTTGGATTTTGGAAAAGGTTCTTCCCCAGAGGGTGCTGGGCACTGCCCAGGCTCCCCAGGGAATGGGCACGGCCCCGAGGCTGCCAGAGCTCCAGGAGCGTTGGGACAGCGCTGCCAGGGATGCCCAGGGTGGGGTTGTTGGGGTGTCTGGGCAGGGCCAGGAGCTGCACTGGGTGGTCCTGTGGGTCCAGCTCAGGAGATTCTGTGGTTCTGTGCATTCCTGTAGCTGGCAGATTTTGGGTAGAAAGCCACGCACTGGAGATTTCATATTTATCTCGGTGCTTTTTGGAGGGGCCACTCTGAGCCCTGGGGCAGCGCTCAGGACTGGCAGTGGTGGAACATCTGTGGGGGGGTTCTTTTAGAGAGCAGCTCTTATCCACAGAAGTGATTTCACAGCAGAGATAGAGGTGTTGGCACAGCTGACAAACCAGGGACAGATTTGGGGAGAGAGCTGCAAAAGGCCAGCCACATATTTTAGAATTATTTTCCTGAGGAGGATTTGGTGAGATGTGAACTTCATTATTTGCTAATGTTGCAGCACAGAGCCTTGTCCAAGGCCCAGGAGAGTCAGAAGGAATCTTTCCATTAACTTCCCTGATTGTAAGTGAGATTGTGACAGATGTACTCCCTTTCCCTTCCTCCGCAAATATTTCAAATCAAACAGCACGAGCAGTTGGATGTGTCCTTCTCTGGAGGAGGGCATCGTTCCCTCCTAGGGCTGCTCACATAAATAACCCCGGGGGAGTCTTTCAGGTGCCCAGAACAAATCAGATGGTCTGAGGGTAATAAAGCTTCAGGGAAGGGGAAGTGAGGCAAGAGCCACTCCATTCCCAAAGTGGCTGGAGGGCCAGGAGCAGCAGGGCCTGCATCAAGGATAGGAGTTGTTTGCAGACAACAGTGAAATTGTCTTCAGCATGAGCCAAACCTTCCTGCTGTGTGTCAGCCTTGAGAAAAACCTCCTGAAAGCCACCAGAAAACACCCTTGGCATGTCCCAGAAAGGGAATGCCCTGGAGATGTGGGCTGTGGAGAAGCTGCCTCAGGTAGGGAAATTGCTGGAAGGAAGGGGAAGGCAAAGATTCAGCCTCAGCTCTTTGCTCTGCCTGAGCAGAGCCTGAGACAAGGCAGGGAGAGGCACTGGCTGAGCCCTTTGGGATGTGGATGCTAAACCAGAACCTCCTCAGTCATGTTTTCAGAGGCTTCAGCGCTGTCTCCTGCTGGTAATCACTCCCACTTCCCCTGTGCAAGGCCTGTGAGAGCTCCACGCCAGAGCTCAGGTGAGGCACTCGTCACACACCCAAGGACTGGCTCGCTGGAATTTAACCAGGTCACTCCTCCAGCATCACCTGCACCCTCTGGAAGCTGAGCTGGTCACTTGGAGCCATGCAGAGCCCGTGGCCACTGCTCGCGTGGGGGCTGTGGCCAGTGGGCAGCTCTCAGTTCACTGATCCAGGCAACAGCACCAAGGCTAAAGCAGAGAACCTTTATTCCAGTACATTTTTGTGCAGTTTAAAGTCAAAAAAAACCCAGCTGGGAACTAGAGGAAGCTGATGGTGATGGAAGCAGGGCATAGATTGAGTTGCAATATCTGGGCAGGGGTCCAACAAGAGGGGAAGGGAAGTTTACTGATTCTGGCACGCTCTTAATGGAGCTTTGCTTCCAGCTCCTCACCTCTGTTTACACTTCCGTGGAGTGTGATAGGATCAGCAATCAGGAAGCAGGAGAGGCTCAACATGCACAATGTGCTTATAAAGATTTCATTCTTCACAGTGTCAAAAGCAACTTTCTGGAGGCCAATTTAAGTGTTGTCAATACCGGGTGCAAATTGGCCTTAACATTTTAAATTGATGTTTTCTGTAAACTGCTCTGATTAATGGAAGAAAAAGATTGTGTTTCTGCCTCTCCTCTGAAGATCTAATGGAGGTAACAAACAATAATTGATCTGGCGAGACCCAGAGAGGCAAACAGGGAGAGTCAGAGCTGCTACAGAAATGATTTTACCCATCCACAGAAGGATGGCACGGGACAGAACAGCTGCTTAGAACGTGGGCTTGCTTGGGTTTGTTCCCTGAGGAAAATCTGAGCAGCTTTAACTAAAGTATCTGAACTTCAGGCAGAAGGGTTTGACTGTAAATTGCCCCCACGGTGTCCAATCTGTGTCCTGGAAAATCCCAAACCTGCTGGCCTGAGCCTCAGGCCACATCTCACAGATCCTGGAGCCTTGAAGATGCTGAGACTCAGTCTGCCACCTGGACACCAAATTCCCAGAGCATCTAAACAGGGGCTCCCTGTGGACTTTCTCACAGGCAACCTCTAAAAGCCCTACTCAGGTCAGAGGGACTCAGCTCTGGGGTACCAATCTGAGCAGGGCCACCCCTCTCAGCCTTGCTCCTGATTGCACTCCTACATGTCATCATTTCACCTCCTGGTGAACGAGCTAAAGCAGCTGATGGAGGAATGGGAGAGCTCCAGCGAGGAGAGAGGAGTGGCCATGGCAGACGGAGGGGATGGAGCCCTCAGTTCCATCAGCAGAAGGGACATTGGTCTGACTCAAGCTCCTGGGAAGCTGGAGCTTGGGAAGTGTGGCAGGACAGGACAGGACCTGACCTTCCCCTTTTAGGTGTTATGGTCCAAAACTGTTCCCATTTCTGCTTCTGTGTGTTTTGAGAACAGCACTGCTCTGCCATTCCCAACCCCACTGTACAGATCCAGGAACTGGGAAAGCAGCCAGATGGATCAGGCTGGACCTCCTACACACACGGAGTCTCCATCCTCCCTGACTCCATCCCACTGCTCCTTGTCAGTGTTCCTGTGACTCCTGCATCCATCCATCCATCCATCCATCCATCCATCCCACTTCCCAGGCTCACATTATCCCATCAGCCCCAGGATTTGCTCTTAAACCCAGCAGCTGTTACAAATACCAGGCAGACAGTGGTAGGACAAGGGGAAATGGTTTTAAACTAAAAGAGGAGAGATTTAGATTGGATACCAGGATGAAATTCTCCCTGGGAGGGTGGGCAGGCCCTGGCACAGGGTGCCCAGAGCAGCTGTGGCTGCCCCTGGATCCCTGGCAGTGCCCAAGGCCAGGCTGGACACTGGGGCTGGGAGCAGCCTGGGACAGTGGAAGGTGTCCCTGCCCATGGCATGGGGGGGCACTGGATGGGCTTTAAGGTCCCTTCCCATCCAAACCATTCTGGGATGCGTTGGTGCCAATCCCTGGCTCTGGGAATCAGGCCTGGTGCTCCCAGCCGAGTGCAGGAGGGCCTGGGAGCTGCTCTGGAGCATTTTGGGCATCACTCAGAGCATCCCCAGAGCCCCTCAGTCCCTCCAACGTGTTGGGTACATCCTGCATAGGGTTCCCTGACTTTTTCCACCTCGATGCCTCTTCTCCACCGGAGCACCGTGCCAGGCAATCCTGCTCCAGCGCACTCCCACGTTATCCCCGAGTTCGGTGTGGAGCTCTCAGCAGGCCGAGTCCCACGGGGAGGTTTTGTTTCAAAGTAAATCTGTCAGCTCAGCCCTCCCTCCTGCTCCCAACTTCCATTAGTCCGGCTTAAAAAATAAAAATTTTTAAAAAGCTGTTGCCATAGTAACCCCCAGTTTGCAGGCACCGCCCGGCTGAGAAGCACCCGCTGGCCCCGTGGCTCCGGGCCTGCACTCTGCCCAAGGAATGCGACATTCCACAAAAACACTTGGAGCAGGCACCTGCTCCTTATCCCGGGGCTCTGGATGCTGCTGCTGAGTCGTGGCTGCGTGGATCCTGCGAGTGTCATTACCCTCCCTGAGTGTGCACACTCACACCCTCCTCCTCCTCCTCCTCCTCCTCTTCCTCCTCCTCCTTTGTTTCCCCACAACAGCCAGACTTCCTGATTTATTTTTTGAATCTTTTTTTCAGCTGTGTCACTCGTTAGCTGCTGTAACACACAAACCCCTGACATCAGCCACGGGAGATGTTTGGGCGTGAGACACAAGGAACGACTGCAGAAGTTGCTGCTTTTCAGTCCCCACCAAGTTTGCTGGCAAATAAATTTGCACTAGGGATATTTTGTTGTCTCCTGTGTCTTGTTAGTGGGGCAGGGTTTTCCCAGAGGTTCTTTCACACAGACTACCCTAAAATACTGGTTTATTCTGCTTTCCAGCTCAGTAAAAGGCTCAGGAGAGCAGAACAAACCAACATCCAGAGGCAGCAGGCAGTGAGGCACAGGTGTGGCTGGGGGGAGGAGGAGGCTCTGGGACCAGGGGCAGTGCTCCTGGGCAGCCAAACCTCTCACAACTGAACATCCCCCAGCCTCTGGCAGCCATGGAAGAGGGGGGTTGGACGTCCAAAGCAGAAAAGATAAGCAAAGAAATATTCAGCAGTTTAACAGATCCATTTGGACGAGGGCAATTAAGCTGTTTGCACTCTAGCTCCTTCTCCTGGCTTTCCAACCCCTCCCTTCTCCCGTGTTTCTGGGTTCTAAAGCTGTTTGGGACACAGGTTTTGCTTCCCAGCGCCCGTTGGAAGCTGCTTTCCAAGCTCTGGCTGAGCACACAGGACTGAAGGAGCCTTGTGGAGATGCAGGAGGAGCATCTCTGTGCATCCAGGGTGGAAGTGAGGATCCTAAATCCTCCACCCCACAGAACAGAGCAGCTGGTGTCCATAGTGAGGATCCTAAATCCTCCACCCCACAGAACAGAGCAGCTGGTGTCCATAGTGAGGATCCTAAATCCTCCACCCCACAGAACAGAGCAGCTGGTGTCCATAGTGAGGATCCTAAATCCTCCACCCCACAGAACAGAGCAGCTGGTGTCCATAGTGAGGATCCTAAATCCTCCACCCCACAGAACAGAGCAGCTGGTGTCCTCTCAGCTCCCCCACCCCAGCAGCACCCAGCTCTCACCACTCTGGACTGATCCTCCCCTTGGCAATGATATTCCAGGTGCCAGGACACCAAGTAACTCTTCCCTCGGAATGTTCTGAGACAGCAACTCTGACATTTTCGAGTGGCTCAGAAAATGCATCATTAACCCTTTGGGGATTTTCCTGGGAGGGAAGGCACTGGGGCCTTCCATGACGTGGGATATGCCGGCAGGAAAAGCAGATGGAGTGGCACTGACTTGCCTCAGCTCCTACAAATCCTCAAGGTTTCATCGCTGGTCCTGCTCCTTTCTTTTCAAATGTCAGGGAATGGCAAGAGGAGCGTGGAGAAAAGCAAAGCCCCGTTCCTGGAGCACTCTGGGTGTTTTCCAGATGGTTTCCCTAATTCCTCACCCACCTGCACCTTAAGTAGTTTCTCACAACAGAGCGCAGGGGCTGGGAAACGACCGGGGGATGGTTTTACACCTGCTTTGTGTTCCCCTGAACAGCTGTAAATGACAACACAAACTGCGAGCAGCGGGGACTGGAACGCCCTCCACACACATCCCTGCACTGATCCTCGGCAAATTAATTCCAATAATTGCTGGGGATCTGGGGGAGAAGCTCGCTAATTCCATGAAGGAAGAAAGGAAGCAGAGCCCAGCTGATCTGGGGCATGGGAGAGAGGGGAAAGGGGGAAGGATGGATGCGGGGAAGGCATTGATAACCTGCAGAGAACCTGGATCCCTGGGCTTTAGGGGAAGGCATTGATAACCTGCAGAGAACCTGGATCCCTGGGCTTTAGGGGAAGGCATTGATAACCTGCAGAGAACCTGGATCCCTGGGCTTTAGGGGAAGGCATTGATAACCTGCAGAGAACCTGGATCCCCTGGGCTTTAGGGGAAGGCATTGATAACCTGCAGAGAACCTGGATCCCCTGGGCTTTAGGGGAAGGCATTGATAACCTGCAGAGAACCTGGATCCCCAGGCTTTAGGGGAAGGCATTGATAACCTGCAGAGAACCTGGATCCCCAGGCTTTAGGGGAAGGCATTGATAACCTGCAGAGAACCTGGATCCCCAGGCTTTAGGGGAAGGCATTGATAACCTGCAGAGAACCTGGATCCCTGGGCTGTAGGGGAAGGCATTGATAACCTGCAGGGAACCTGGATCCCTGGGCTTTAGGAAAGGGCCAGAGCCCTGCTGAGCCCGTGGGGAGCTCAGAGACCCCCTCCCGATGTGATGCTGGGGTGGAAGTGCTCCCCACGCTGCTGTGCCAGGGTTTGGCTGGTTTTCTGCCATTTCCATAAAGATTAAAGGCCTCTCCTGCATTTGTGCACATTCAGAACAAGCTCCGAATGTGCCTCTGGGTGCGAGGCACTGCTGAAAGCAGCACTTTGAATGCATCCATCTCTGGAACATCCTGACTCAAACGGCTTATTAAAGCCTTCCCCAGATAGATCAGGCTAATCAGAGCGCTGGCCTGCGTTGTTTGCTGCATTCCAAGTGGTGATCCTGGCAATGAGCTGCTCTTCACACCTGCAAGTCCCCCTGTCCCCAGCACAGGTGAAGAGCAGATTTTAACTCTGGGGAAATCTCTCCCTGTGGGCAGCCCTTCCCTGGAAGCTCTGGAGCTGGGTCCAGACCAGCGCATTCCCTTGGGGAGGCAATTGGATATTCTGAGAGCGAAGAGGCCAACAGAATATAAATCCAGGCTGGAGTCTTTCCTCCAACAAAAGGAGTCTTCTCATTGCTCTCCTGGCCTCCTGCTCCTGGGGGAGATCAGGGGTACCATCTCAGTTCCAAAAGGCCTTCCAGTATCCCTTGAAGGCCAGGAATATTTCAAGCATTTTGAAAGCCAGAAGGCCTTCAAAAACATTTGCAGGCTGGGAGAGCTGAGGGTGCTCAGCCTGGAGAAGAGAAGATTTGGGGTGACCTCGTTGTGACCTTCCAGGACCTGAAGGGAGCTACAGGAAAGATGGAGAGAGACTGTTTACAAGGGGTGGAGCGACAGGACAAGGGGGAATGGTCTTAAGCTGAAAGAGGGTAGTTTTAGATTGGATGTATAAGGAAAGAATTCCTCCCTGTGAGGGTGGGCAGGCCCTGGAATAGAATTCCCAGAGCAGCTGTGGCTGCCCCTGGATCCCTGGCAGTGTCCAAGGCCAGGCTGGACATTGGGGCTTGGAGCAGCCTGGGACAGTGGGAGGTGTCCCTGCCCATGGTAGGGGGTGGGACAGGAGGTTTGTAAGATCCTTCCCAACCCGAACCCATCTGGGATTCTGGGATTCTGGGATTCTGCAGCAGCAGCTGGCAGGTGGGAGATGGACTCCTCCCCAGCCTGCCCTCGGCTGCTCTGCCAGGACTCCGCAGCCTCTGGCTCAGCCCACCTCCATTTGTCACTGTCACCCACAATCATCCTGCTCACTGACACCAGCCCAGCCTAATGGAAAAACGAAGCCAAGGTTTATTTAGCAGGACTTAGGGGCACCCTTCCAGTTACAAGTTTGGAAACAAAAGTTCCAAGTCAAACAAACACAGCTCAATCAGCCGCTGTGCAGCGAGGACAATCCCCACTGGCTGCTTAACCTCTCCTCCTCTGGGCTCCTCAGCCAGGCCACAGCCACCAGCCCTGCAAGGACACCCTGCAGCTGTGGGCTCCTTGAGCCAATTTGCAGCGCCAGTGAGCAGTGCCTTGCCTGGATCCTGCTGTTCCGTATTACTGCCTCTTTTTCCTCCAGCTGTCCCTATTTCCTTCTTTTTTTTTTTATTTTTTTTCCTCCCCTTCTCCCCAGAAAACAAATACTGGTGATTTTCTACTCCCCACCAGGGCTGGCCAGCTTTATTCTATTTAACAAGCTAGGCTACATACTTGTTTCACAAGTTTTACTTTTTCCCATCTATAAGATTTTAGTCCATCAGATTTTAGATTTAGGGTTTTACATCCACTTGTACAATTTCCTAATCCCAACAACAATCTGGAGTTTAGCTCAGTAACCGGGTACAGACCCCACAGAGCATTGCCCTGCGCTGACCATAAAACATTACAGGAAAACATTACAAGAAAGCATTGCCTGTAAAGCTGTTTTATGAGCTCGTGATCTGTCAGGGATCAGCTTTCTGTCTGCCACGATCTGCCTGTTAATGCTGGCCACAGCTGAGCCAGGAACAAGTTCTTTTGGGCAAATTCTCCCTTCCCAGCTCTGGCAGGGGCTGGTGAGGGTTCGGTCCAGCTGGCTGCCCCGAGGCAGCAGGACCAGTGCCCTGCACTGCCAGGGAGGGAGGCTGAGCTGGGAGTCCTCTCCTTTATGCCTGGCTTTGGGAATATCTCCTTTTGCTGGATTCCTGCCTGGGATGGCTCTTCCCCCTCACACAGCCTGGCCAAACATCACCTAAGCAAAAACTGGGTCCAGTTAACATCCTGCCTTTCCTTCTGAGCCTCTTTGCCTTGATCTCTTGTCCCAGCCCTCAGCAAGGACCAACAGCTCCTCACTGGGTGCTGTCACTCTGCAACGAGGCCGTTTGGTCACGATTCTGTGCTCTGGTCCTCGCATCCTTCTGTGCCTCCATTTATGCACTAGGAAGTCTTAAAATCCTCTTGGAATCCTCAGCTCCCCACAGACAACAGGCAGGGATTCTGCAGTCAGCAATTCCCCTCCAAACATTCCCATTTATCTCCTCTCAGATTTGCCAGTGCCTGAACACAACACCTAAGCCAGGCTTGCAGCACCCAGCTGGTCCCCTCAGCTGTGAGCAGAGAATTCCTTCTGCACCTTCCTTCTGGATTTGTGTGCCCTGACTGAGCAACGGGCGCCAGTGGGAAGAGACAGAGCGTCTTCAGAAAGGATTAATGGCACAGAATCCCAGGATTATTGAGGCTGGAAAAGGCATCCAAGATCACCAAGTCCAAGCTGTGCCTGATGCCCACCTTGTCCCCAGCCCAGAGCACTCAGTGCCACCTCCAGCCCTTCCTGGGACACCTCCAGGGATGGGCACTCCAAACCTCCCTGGGCAGCCCCTGCCAAGGCCTGAGCCCCTGAGCCTCCCCTGGCCCAGCCTGAGGCCGTTCCCTCTCCTCCTGTCCCTGGTCCCTGCCAGCAGAGCCCGACCCCCCCGGCTGCCCCCTCCTGTCAGGGACTTGTGCAGAGCCACAAGGTCCCCCCTGAGCCTCCTTTGCTCCAGGCTCAGCCCCTTTCCCAGCTCCCTCAGCCCTCAGGACTCATTCTCTGTTCCCTTGTCACCCTAAGGCTGATGTCAGAGCTGTCCCCTCATGGTGGCTGTCTCTGCTCACCAGGCAGAATCCCTCATCCTCGTGTTTCTGTCCTGGGCCAGAACCACAAATCCTCTCCAGAGCCAGATCCAAGGCTCAGATGTGCAGAAGCACCTCCCTCTTCCACACAATTCCCCTCAAGGCTGTTCTCCAGACCCAGGTTTTATCTCCCAGACCCAAATTTACACACAAGATCACAGGGCTCCCTGGCTTCAGGGTGAAAATGGGACAGCAAAGGAATCCTTCTCAGTTCTCAGGGAAAGTGTTTTGTTCCCAGCAGCAGGGGAGGCTTCAGAGGACACTGTCACCAGGGCCTGTCTGCACAGGGTGAGGACATTGCACCAAAACCCTTCAAAGAGTCACAGACCAGCCCTGCCTCAGCCAAGGGCCCTTTCCCTCTGAGCTGAGCCCACAGCTCCCACTGGCTTACTCCAAAACCTTCCCCAGCAGGGACCACGAGCAAAACCAGGTGACACAGGGCAGGAAATGCCACCAGAACCTTCCACGTGCAGCTGAGCAGCTTGGGAGTGAATGAGGGCACATCTTTGTGGAGGAGAGTCACACATCCAGCCCAACAAGGATGGTGAATCTGCCACACCCCACTGAACAAAGACAATTACCCATCCATAGAGCATTAAATAAATCAGAACAATGTCTGTAGCTAAAGGCTGCAATCCCTGGGCCACGGGGGAAATCAAGACCAAAAGAATTCAATTTTTTTTATGAAAAGAAGCTGAAAACAACCCAACAAACCCTAAATTCCTAGGCCAGTGCTCCTGGAGCAGCTCTTTGAGCTCCTGGGATGCCCTTCGGGTCACCTTCCACACTATCCCAGCACATCCCTGGAGTTCACCTGAATGAACCAGAATTGCAATCCTGTGGAATCCTCCCCCCTCAGCTGCTGTGTGCAGGAGCCCGGTGATGCCTCCCAGCAGATGTGTTTTGCAGGAAACACACAGCTCCACACCAGCTCCAGGTGCAACCTGCACTTAACACCTCAGCAGCCATGAATTTTTAAAATGCCTGGAGAGAAGAGGCACTCTGCTCAGCAGAGACCAGCAAGAATCATCACCACTGATCCCTGCACGGCCCTGCTCTGCCTGACTGCCTTTTAAGGCCATTTACCATCCTAATTTTAGGTTTACACAGCCTGCTGTGGTAGGGGTGATGTTCTGCTGCTTTCTAACACAGCTCTGAGGGGAGAGAGGGAGCAGCACTTACCTGGGTTGCTCTTGGACGTGCGCACTGGGGTGTAATGGTTTTTGGAGGAGGTCCTGACTGGGGTGTTTTCTTTGGGGGAGGTATCTATGGCCGAGATAGTCTCTCTTTCACAGTGTCCGATTGGGATTGGTCCCTGCTGCCTTAGGATGTCAGCCAGAGCCCTGGGGAGACAGGGAAAAAAGGGGAAAAACAATGTATTTTCACACATCTAGAATTCAGTGTTTGTACTTGCACAGTCCATGAATCCAGGAGCAGCTGGATTTCTACCATAAACAGGAAAAAAAGCAACAATAGTAATAATCATAAAATTTAAAAGTATGGCTTAAAAGCTCCGTTTGTTTCCGTGTGTCTGCTGCGAGTAGTTCCAGGCTTGCCTGGCTGTTGTTTGGGCTCTCATCTGCTCCCTCTAATCCACTTCAGCCCAGGGTTATGGCACCTCTCCATCACCTCCAGGGCAGATAAACTGCTCCTGGCACACAAAGCACCGCCTCCATCAGGAGCCACTGCTCGCCACAGCCCTGGCACCTCCTAAAACTGACACCAAAACTGCCCTGCCCAAGCCAAACTCCTTTAAAACTGACTCACATCAGGACTGTGATCTCCACATCCCGAAATCCCTGGGTTTCCTGCACACAGCTCAAACCCCAGCAGTGCTGGGAGAGTTTTTTAAAGGAGAACCATGAGCCAGAAAAAAAAGATTCACCAACAACAAATTGAAGCCCTTTTTGGTTTTCATCCTGAAGGGATGGTAACAACAAGAGCTGCTCTCTGGGTTGGTTGCTGCTCACAACGAGGAACTGATTTCAGGTGCCAGACACATGGAAGGGAGGAGACCTTTACTCCCAGACAAAGTGAAGAAATCCCAGGAAAGTGATGCCATACATGAGATAACCTGGACACGAGTGTCCAAAGCTGCCGTGGCTGGTTTGTGTGTGGGCCTAAAGCCCCAACCTGTGATCCTGAGTGCTCACTCCTCACCCTCCTCATGTCTAACAGAGGGAAAAAAGACTGCTCAGAAGCACCAGGACAAAACATTATAGGCGGAGGAGAAAGTCCAACTCCGATGGAGCTGGTTCGTTCCGTGCCAGTCCAATCACGGCACTGTGTGGGATCCAGTTCATTTCCTAAAGGTGGGACCCAATTCGTTTCCTAAAGGTGGGATCCAGTTTATTTCCATAAATGTGGGATCCAGTTCATTTCCTAAATGTGGGATCCAGTTCATTTCCTAAAGGTGGGACCCAGTTTATTTCCATAAAGGTGGGATGCAGTTTATTTCCATAAAGCCCTGAGGTGTTGGAAGGTCAGTCCCACTTAAGTGAGGAAGGATTTGGTTGGTGTGAGTCCCTTGGGTCCAGCTGGCTCACTGCCCACTGCAAAGCTCCGAGAGAACAGAGCCACTGCAATATTTGGGTCCCGTGTGTGCAGCCATTTGGGTACAATTAGTCCCACTGATGTCACCAGCATCCTTATCACCTGCACAAGGATATGAGACACTCCAGAAACCTTCCTGTGACAGCACATCTCTTATCTGAGGGAAACAAACCTCCCTGGCTGCAGCGTGTCCCCCGTGGCGGCAGCGGGAGCAGCCGGAGCAGCACCGCAGACAAGGATTTGTGACACCTTTCCCTGGCATCATCTCTGTGACAACGCTGAGGCTTCGTTCCACCTGAACCCACAATAGCCACAGTGCCAGCACAGAGGCTGTTCCACAGTGCTGGACTGGCCTGTGGGAGGGAAAGCTGTGGATGTGTCCCATGGCAGGACAGCCCAGGCCCGTCCTGCTCCCAGGAAAGGCTCTCGTGGGACTCTGGACAAGCTGAGGACTTTGGGAAGAAAGCCAGCGGGATGAACTCAGGGGCCACAAGGCAAAGAAGGAGCTGCGGCCATTTTCAGAAGGAAAAATCCAAAGGACTTGGTGTAAATCCAAAGGAACCAAGGGGGTGGGTGGAAGCAGTGGGGCAGCAAGGCTGGGCATCAGCTGGGGCCTGGTGCTGGAAGGGGAAATGACAGACTTTGATCCCAAAATGTGGCTTTGTAGTGAAGAAGAAGAAGCTGCAGGGCTGGGAGGGAGCAGCTGCAGCTCACCCTGCCCCTCTAACCCAGCCCAGAACCTGAACCTGCTCTCTGAATTTCCCACGAGGGAACAGCAGCAGTGCTGTGCTCCCCAAAGCCTTTCTGGGAAAGTACTGTCCCGCTTTCCCGATATCCACAGATTCCCAACACTAACTGAGAGTCTGAGTGTGGGCACAGGCATCCCTTCAGCTGAAGACAAGGGAGCTTTGGTGACAGCTCCACCAGGCCGGGATGTGGCCTGTGGGAAAGGAGATTGGAGCAGAGGGGTCTGTAGATGCTGGATGGGAAAGGCTCTGGGAAGAGCTGCCCGCCTCCAGCAGCACAGGGGGAACAAAAACCTCACTGACTGGCCTGCTGAAAATGCCCTCCCATGGAGGCCTTAAAAACAGGTGCTAGAAGACAGAATTTCCTGTTCCGAGTACCTACGAATTTGGGGAAGGATGGAAGGAGAGTGACCAAATGGGTCTGGCAGAGCACAGTGAGAAGAACAGTGCCTGGCTGAGCTGGAGCTGCTAAAAGCAGAGCAGAGATGGAGTTGGTGGCAGAACTCCAACCACTTCAGCACAGCCAGGATTTCACTACATTTTCTTCAAAAAAAAGCGAGGTTAAAGACTCCCCTATGCTCTGTAACTAACTCGGAAAGGAAGAGGCAGCTATTCCAGGAGATGGATTTATCCAGCCTGGAGCCAGCTCACCGGGAAGGGACGGCTCTCTCCGGGGGACAGCATTTCGGTCACCAGCCACTCTCACAGAGGGCGGCCGTGCATTATTCATGGCTCGGCTCCTGTCCCCACACCTGCTGTGAGCCTTGGGAAGCTCCAAACGCTGACCACGCCCGGGGCTGGACAGTTCTGGGAGGCTCCCGCATTCCAGGACCTGCCAGCCGGGTCCTGCGTGCCCGGGACATCCCCCGGGCTGTGTCACACAGCAGCTGGCAGGGCAGAGGTGGCCTCAGCGATCCCCCTCTGCTGCCTGCTGGGCATCACCCTGGCCGTGCCCAGGTCTTATCTCCACGAGGATGGGGCGTTAATCGATGGCACGAGCACACTGCAAACTGATCCATCGGGGAATTGCTGCTGCTGCTCCCTCCGGGAGGCTCTGCCGAAGCTGAGCTTGCTTTGTTTGGAAGCGCAGGGGCTCAGCAGAGCCAGAGCTGCACCGGTCCCAGGTCAGCAAAAGAGAGAATTGGGCTCTGCACTGCCAGGAGCAGCAGCAGCCCATCCCTCAGAGCAGGAATTCCGGCGAGGAACACCGGGAATGGTTTCTCACCTGCCTGAAATGTGGTGGATGCCCGGCAGAGCTCCAGGAGCGTTTGGACAATGCTCTCGGGGATGCACAGGGTGGGGTTGTTGGGGTGTCTGTGCAGGGCCAGGGGGCTGGAATCTGATGATCCTTGTGGGTCCCTTCCAGCTGGGGATATTCCAGGATTCTGTGATTCCGTGCCTCTGTGTGTGTGTCCAAGAACAGGTGAATTCACCCATGGAGTTAAGAAGGGAAAACACTAAACATTGGGACACCTTTCCAAGAGGGAAGCATTTGCACCCAGCATAAGTGAGGAGACATTCATTCTTACAAACACACACTGCAAGGAAAAACCAGATGTCTCCTGAGAAATCTTAATGCCAAGGACAAGAATTATTTGGGAAGCTCCTGGAATTTAATCTGGCCCTAATGACAACCACTTCACACACCTCACACCGATGTCCAAACTGAATAATCTCTTGTTATTGCTGTGATGTGGGCAAGGAATTTACAGCAGTGACTGAGCTCACAGTGGGCCACACCAGTTCCTGTGAACACAGCAGGCCCGAAGAGAAACAAACTGTTACGTAAAGATTTGGCAATTAAAAGCTTCAAATGAACCTTTCTAAGGGATGCTTCTCTGCAGAGAGATGCTACCCTGAGCAGAAAGTGTCCCCAGCAAGGGCAGGACCTGCACCTGAGCCGTGGTCAGGCTGTTGGGGGCAGGAGGGGGTTGGTACCCCCAGGTACCCCCAGGGCTTGGGCTGGCTGCAGGAGGGAGCAGCCCCCAAGCCCTCCCTGTCCCTGCTCCCACCCTCAGCCACCCAGCTCCAGCCCCTTCTCTTCTCAGAACACATGGGAGGCTCACTGGAAAGAGATGCACCCAGGAAAGGCATCGGGGGTGCTGGGGAAGCTGTGCAGAAAAGGAACAGAGCACCGCTCCTGATCACGGAAAGGAGAGAAAATAAAACCAGCAGCTCTTGCTGGGTGTTCCCCAGGCATGAGAAGCTGTGGGAACGATGCTCTGCTGGCCCAGCTCTGTACCCTGCTCCTGTTTGTGCTGTGCATCCTCAGGCACAAACACAGTGACAGCACCAGTGCTCACGCGGCTTTGGGAGCACACGGCTGCGCGTGGTTCGTGCACAAAGGGTCTGGTTTTACACCAAATCCTCTGCTGTGAGCACAGTTAAGGGGCTTTGAACTCACTGAAGAAAGCTGCACTCTCTCTGAAGACCCCTAACCCTGAAGAGCCCTCACAACAAAGGAGGTTGTGCTGAGAGCTGCAGCACAGCACAGCATTTATTGTGGAAGAATTCCGTGTTTATCTGCCTGGGGAAGGAGACATCTGAGCCCTCCAAGCAACGTGGTGCATACAGATCTAAGGAAACACAGCCAGCCCATGTGAGCAGGGGCAAAGGCAAGCAAAAAGCAGCCTGATCTCATCTTCCTCAGAAAGTTCAGATCTTATGTGAAACAGAAATTTTAAAAGGCATCTGATCTCCAAAGGCGCAGAGATCAACTGCTACTTAAGGATATAAGAGATTACAAAAGTAAAAGAAATAGAAGTTCAGAGCTACACTGGATTCCCTTGACACCTTGTGATGGAATTGGACTAATAGAAAAAGTTAATTAGCAAGCAGGAAAATCTCAAATAAATGGGAATTAGAGACACTGAGATGATTTGGCAGAGGCAGCGCAGTTTCTGGGCCTGGCCTCTCATAATGGGAGAAGTTCAAAGGGAAAGGAGCAGACCCAGAAGCATGCAGAGGAAGTCAGTGGCCAGGCAGCCTCTGAGCTCCCACAGAGTCAATCGCTTCACAAAACACACTCAGAGAGGAAAACATGGCAAAAAACCCCAATTATCAAACTGCAAACCACGAGCAGAGCTCCAGACTGGAGCTTTCCCAGCCCATGGAAGTGAAACAAAAGGAGAAATATTTTATACAGGTACATGCACACAGATGCACTCCTGCCCTGGGTTTGGCCAGCTGGGTCTGGATCTGGACAATTCACCCTGCAAACAGGACAAGATCCAGGTGTTCTCCCTGCTTGGGAGTTACCCCAAATCCAGCAGGGTGCAGGGTTGGTTGGAAACAGAACTAGTTCTAAGTAACTTCTCTGAGGTCACCAGTGGAAGGTGTCCCTGCCCATGGCAGGACGGGATGATCTTTAAGGTTCCTTCCAATCCCATCCATTCCCTGATTCTGTGATTTTACAGCTGCACCTTTTTCTGGTTTATCTCAGTCCAGTCTGACCCGTGCTTGTGGCCCTGTACTCTGTGCCTTTGAGAGGGACAGGGCACTTCAGAGAAGAGACTCAGAAAGCATCAGGATTAAACACCACAAAGCAGGGCAAAGAGCAGCTGAAAGGCACCCGAGTGAGTCTGAGCAGAGTGAAAAAAGGCAGAGCATAAAAACACATCAGTGGAAAGAGAGTGGAAGCAGGAACAGCACCCAAGAAAGAAAGTCTTCTGTAGCATCCCTGTGGCCAGGTGTGCTCACAGCACCCCCTCCTTGCCCTGGGGACGGGTGGAGTTTGATTGTCTGGCTCCAGCAGCAGAGAGCAGAGCTGAAGGAGCTGCCTGTGATCCCCATCTCAAACAGCAGGGCTGGAGAAAGGCACTCCTCGTAACCTTCCCACCTGAAAGCAGCTCCCCCTCAGCAACCCCTCAGCAGGCACAGGGCCCCGCAGCTGTGGGGAGATGCAGCCTGCAGGAACAGAAACCCTCCTGCATGTCAAGCCAGGCTCACACAGACCAGCAGCCTCCTCGGATCTGTGGGCAAACAGATCCACTGCCTCTGGCTCCCGCTGGAATTCAGAGCCACAGAGTAGGAATGACAAGGAATGGATCGGTTTAACTGTGGTCTCTGCGTGGGGAAAGGATGCTCATTTATAAAAGCTCTCAGTTATCACTCACGCAGCAGGAGATGCAAAGGCCAGAGAGAAGAGGAGCACAGATATCTTCCCTCTGCAGCAGCACAGATGCTGTGGGAGGAGGGTGAAGCGAAGCACTGGGCACACAGAGCCCGTTTCCCTTCTCCCTTTCACACCCCTCAGATGTGCTCCGTGCAAGGCCAGAGAAGGCCTTTGAGCAGAATACAGAGCTGGTTTGCTGGGAAAAACCCCGCTGCTGCTTCCCAGGAGAGCAGCTGGGCTCCCACCAGTGCCCCAGGGGCAGCACTGCCACTGTGTCCCTGTGGCTCCGGCTGCCCAGTGGGAAGCACTTGGGATGTTTCAATCCCGAGCTGCAGACCATTCCCAGGTTCCAATCTGTGCGTTCCCAGCTCAGCAGAGAGTGCAGCGACTGCTGCTGAGGCTAAACAGGGGTCATGGGGCTGTGCTACATCTGTGAATTATTTATGTTCTGTAGCGTGGGGATGCAGGGTCACGGCCACGGGATGACAACGTTCTGTGTCACCCCCTCTTGCTACAGAAAAACACACCCAGCTTTGGAAAGAACCAGCTGGTATTCCCTGTTCAAAGATTCCCTAACTCATCCCCATCCTGAAAGTAAAGCAAATACTTCTTAAATTTCACTTAAGAAATGCTCAAGGAAAGAAAACAACCCTGGCAATGAGATGAAAACAAACCATCCTCACCAATGCAGGAGAGAGCATCAGCACACACAGTATTGCCAGGTGTAATCCTGAGAAATCAGCCCCAGCCTCTACCTGGAGCCCAGCACGAGTCCTGGCTGTGTAACCCCAAAGCAAGAGGCAGCTCTATATGGCCAGGCTGCAAGGTCCTATAATTAGGAAAAAAATCAGTTCCATTGAAAGCATTACAAGAGTTTCTGTAAAATAGGAATATTTCAACTCCTGCTTTTCAAAGCACTTCTGCTTAACTGCTCTTAGAAACGACTGTCTCAGTTACTGCTGCTGCTGAGCCCAGAATCACAGCAGTGCCTGTGCTTTAAAGGGACGTGGCAGTGCCTGGAAACAGGAGCTGATTCCAGCTCGGAGCTGCACATGCAGCTCTCCGTGCACAGCCAGCCCTCCCTTCCACGGCACAGTGACAGCTCTCCTGTGAATTTGTAAACCCTCCTTCCATCAAAGGACATTACGTGAGCCCTGCCTCCCTCAAAATGCTCTTTCTAAGTGAGTTAATAAGGATTTTCTGTAAAAGCTGGGTGAGAAACGAGCAGAGGAATAACATCCACGCACGGCACTGCTCAGCGAGCATTTACGAGGAAGTAAAATTTCCAGTGTGATCCTGCTCGTGGTGGAGCGCAGAGAAGTCCTGACTGATCCTCCCTGGCTGTGGGATACTGGTCCCAAGAGGCTTTTTCCAGCCCCCTGTAACAAGTTCTGCTCATGCTGCTGCTCTCCTCCTCCCCGAGGAGGTTTAATGCACTCGCCATCACTACAGAGAATCATTCTGGGTGTTACACTTCACTCCAATTGACACGAGCTCAAACAGACAGAAATATCTGACCCCATCCTGCTTCCCTTCATCCTGGAACTCCTCAGCAGCTGTCAGAGACAAAGACAAATTCCTCTCCTTGTATTTACATTCTGCTTAGAGCACTGAGAGCGTTCAGCCTGATGCAGGAGATGCACTTCACAATATTGAAACCCTCGTGTGATGTTGATCAAGTTCAGGTAACACAGCTCTGAAAGGTATAATCTTTTACCAGCTACCATATTATAGAAGTCAATCAACTCCTTAAAATGCTCTGGAAGTCAAGCTTCCCAAGCACTCAATCTGCCATTCATACTTCCACACACAGGTGAATCATTTCACCAGAACTTATCCAAATAAAGCAAAGCAAGCATCAAAGAAATGAAAACATCAGGAATAATCCAGACAAGTCTGGCAACACTGGCTCTGATTTGCAAGGGTGAAGGATCCAACCCTGCAGCAGGCTGGAGCTGGAGCAGAAGTAACATATGGACATCCAACCCAGATTTCCAAATTTAGTGTGAAGATAAGGCCCAGGCAAAGTTGCCTTGAAGCCAGAAGAGCTGGGCAGCTGGGGAACCATCCCTGAGTTAACAAAAGACTTACAAGAGCCGATTTTCCGGCAAAGCCACTTGCAGGACCCTTTCCTCTCCACAGTTGTGTGTAGTTTTTAACACTGTGAAGTTATTTTCTCGCAGGGACCAGGGGCAGGTGGGATTTGGGATGGAATACATGGGCCAGACCCTCAGCAAATGTAAACCAGCCTCACTGTTTGTCCTCACTGCAGGGAGGAGTCTAAATAAAACACATCTTCCCAAATAATAGAAACTGTGTCACTCATCTCTTTTTCCTCGTAAAAAACTAGTATTTCTCCCCCCAGTCTCTCTTGATTGCAGCTGAAGTTCAGCCTTTGAAATTTGGTCAATGATTTCAATAGTTTTGATTAAAAAATCTTCATTAAAATAATTTTTAGGAGGTATTATCAGCTAGAGTTAAAGTCTTTCCCCCTGGTGCTCACCACTGTTCTTCTAAAGAAGCCTCTCACCAATTTTTATGTTCAGACACAGGCAGCTCTCGGATTCATGGCACGCAAGCAGCACTCATCGTTTGGAGCGACTTTTTCATCATAAAATAAATATGAACCGAGAGAGAACGTGCATTTGTCCAAAAGGAGGATTGCCACAGACGCCCGAGCTTTTGCTTTGAAGCAGGATTTTCTGTGCCACGCCGAGCGTTCCCTGTCATTACAGCGCTGAACAACACCACTGCCGAGGGGACACCGAGCCGCCTCTCCAGCCAGCAAGGGCAGAGTTCTCGGGATTTGGAGAGGGAACCAAATACAAAAGGGAACGTGCAGAGCTCTGCCTGCCACCGGCGCTTCCCCACGCAGCCCCAAGCGCCACACGGCGAAGGCACCACCCAGGGGGGTTCAGATCCATCCCCTCCACACTTCCGAAACTTCTCCCTGGCCGGGCCGGGCAGGGCAGGACCCGCCGGGGGCCAGGGCTGGCCCCGGGGAGTGCAGGGGGAGCTGGGGGAGGCTTGGAGGGGAACAGGGGGGGTCTTGGGGGTTGCTGAGGATCCCGGGTGCAGGGGGGCAGTGCCGGGGGCAGGAGGGAC
>NW_008238660.1:957009-958051 GCF_000691975.1 Corvus brachyrhynchos
CGGGGGTGCCGGGGGCAGGAGGAGGGGGCTGGGGACAGGAGGGGTTGTCTGGGTGCCGGGGCCGGCTCCGTGCGGAGCTCCGGGACGGGCGCTCGGCAGCGCGGAGCTGTCCGGGAGCTGTCCGGGAACGAGCCGGGAATTACCCGGGAGCTGTCCCGGAGCTGTCCGCGGAGCCCGCGCTGAAGGCACGGGGAGGCTCCCGCAAACGCAGCCACGGGAGAAGAGCCACGGGGCACCAGGACAAGCCCCGAAGTGGGCAGTGGGATGGTCAGAGGGGTGCGGGTGCCCCTGGTCAGACCGCGGAGAGGAGGAACTCCTGGGCAGAGGAAGGAAAGGCAAAATCCTTTGGCGGGTGGTGCAAAGAGGGAACCCTTGGACAGCCCTGGCACAGGGGGGAACCCTCGGATAAATGACTCACGGGGGGACCCCTCGAAGCGGAAGCACAATGGGAAATTGTTTGGACTGGTGGCACAAAAGGGGAGCCACTGGAGAGTCACGGCACTGGGGAAATCCTTGGAAGGGTGGAGCAGGGGAAACTCATGGTGAGCCAGAGCAAAGCATGGAGGCTCGAGTGGGCAGTTCAGAGGGACACTCCTTGGGCAGAGAGTGCGGTGGGACAACCCCTGGGCAGTGGTGTAAAAGCTGAGCCCTTGGACAGCGAGTCTAAAGGTGGAGTCCTTGGAGGGGCCATGCAATGGGGAACTCTTGGACAGGCTGCACACTTGGGAAACCCTTGGCTGGGCAGCGCAATGGCGAAACCCTTGAGCAGACTTTGCCAAGGGGGAACGCTCGGAGAGGGGCCGCCCCTGGGGACAAGGGGCGCTGGCAGCAGGGGAAGGAGCGCACCTGTGAATGTTCATCTCCCGGGGCGGGCGCCGCGCCTTGTCGTAGGCCACCTTGGCAAAGACGCCAGCGATGAGCACGAAGGCGATGGCCCCGCACGAGATGTAGACGGTGGCGTTGGTGCTGTCCTTGTCCGGGTCGTACTTGTTGGCGTCCCCGTCGCCGCCGTCGCCGCCGTCGGCGGGGCGGGGGGCCCCGG
>NW_008238660.1:959216-964812 GCF_000691975.1 Corvus brachyrhynchos
TGCCCCCCGGGATGTGCCCCTGGCGGGGATGTGGGGAGTGGCCACTGTACCCATCCCTGGGGAGGCGGTCCTGGCAAGGATGAGCAGGGATGTGGTCCCTAAAGGTGCCTGTGGTGTGTGGACCCTCTGCCTCTCCCCGGGGGTGTGGTTCCGGCAGGGATGGGCAGGGATGGGGTCCCTATAGCTGTGTGTGGTGTATGGCCACTGTGGCCGTCCCTGGGGATGTGGCCCGTTCAGGGATGGACAGCATGCAGTCCCTAAAGGCGTGCGTGGCCCCTGTCCCTGGGACTCGGTCCCTGCAGAACGGATGTGGTTCTGCTGGATCAGTCCCCGTGGAGGGGCAGGGACAGCAGCGCCCCATGGGCAGACAGGGGCTCTGGTGGCTGTAGGTCTGCAGGCTGTACAGTCCCTGCCGGTTTGTGCACTGGGGATTGCTCCTGTAGGTGTGCACGGGTTCATGGATCGATGTGTGTGGGGAATAGGGTCCCTCTGGATGTTTGAGGGCTGCACAGACCCTGGGGGTGTGTGAGTTGCAGGGATGCCATGGGCACGTGCTGAGATGGTCCCTCTCGGTGTGTGGGAGGTACAGTCCCCACGGATGTGCATGAGCAGCACCTATCAATGTGCACAGATTGTTTGGGTTGGGGACCCTGGGGACACGTGCAGGCTCCTGGGGTCGATGGAGTGCAGGGTCTGTCCCCGCCAGTTCAGGGGCAGAGCTCCCTCCCCTCTCCAGAATCACAGGATATTCTGGGCTGGAAGACACTCACAAGGACCATCAAAGTCCAGCTCCTAGCCCTGCACAGGACACCAAACAACCCCAGCCTGTGTCTCCAGGAGGTTCCTGTCCCGGGGCAGTGCCCCCAGCACAACCTGGTGCTGGGCACACCCTGCCATCCCTGCACGGGGACGTGCCTCCCAGGCTTCCCAGGGATTGCTGCTCCCGCCCGGGGCTGTTGGCACCTCTCTGGGAAGGTGCCCTGGGTCCGGCTGAGTCCCAGTCCCTGCTCCCTGATGTGCTCGGGGTGGAGAGAGCAGCACCCCCACCCAGCCTGATACACTCCCCACTTCTTCCAAATATTCCCCCTCCAGGAGAGCTCTGGGATGCTGCAGGGATGGGCTGGCACTGCCCTGGGCTGCCCAGTGACCCGGGCACAGCCACCACAGGTTTGTTCTGGGCAAGATCCCTTCAGGCACAGCAGCTTTCACTGCTGTGAGCCGCGGCTAACAAGGCAGAATTTTCTCAAAGTCCTGGTGTTTCCCCCGTGTCCCACTGCAAACCCAACTAAAGCCTCTAGAAACCTTTCCTGGAGACAGCCAAGGTGCTGCCAGCTGTAAGGACATGCAGAGGACAGTGAGGAATCCCGGCAAGGAGGAGCATACAGAGATGGGAGCTGAAGGGATGCCCTGCAGCTGCAGGTGGGCAGTTTTCAGGAGAGCAGGGAATGCGGTGTAGGAGGAAGAGAGCAATGGAAAGGGAGAAGCACCCTTAAAAATCCCCTGATGTGCACCCTGTGGGAATCATTTCCTCAAGCTACAAGGTCTGAGTACCCACAGCTCGTCTGGTAACTCCCTTAGGAGAGCCCACGGACTTGTGAGGTTGGCAAAGAAAGCTTTAGCTCTGCTGTCTAAAGCTGCTCTGGTGCTGGGGAACACCTGGGGAAATGGAAAATCCCCTCATTCCTCATGGAAGGGAGGCCTGTTACCCTGCCATGGCCTTGGAGTACCCGAGTTAAGGGAGGTGCCCAGGTTAATCCACACCATGGGGGGTCCCCAGGCCTCAGCAGTGCCTGACCCCAAAATCAAACCTGGGGCAGAAGGAAGCAGCCTAAGGCCAGCGTGGTCCCCCAGGAGGAGTTAGAGCTGGCTTAATGCACCCCTCTGAACCTCAATACCCTGAGCCCAGCTCCTCTGGCCTCCCCTTGGGGATAATTCTCCTGTTGTGAGGGACCTCCAACCCCCGACACCAAAGGTTGTAAAGCAGATTTGACTGATGAGGCCATCTCCGCACACTGTGGGCCTTCCAGCACATCCTCATCAATGTCCCCACAGAAAGCATCTTCAGCCCTGGGCTGAAACTCTGTCCCTGCTTCTCCAAAGCTTTACAAAGTGTGGGAGGCACCGGGATGGAACAATCCATGTCCTTCCCTCACCTGGCTGATCCCTGCACACCCACACAGGAGCGGAGGGCTCTGCAGTGGCTCTGCTCAGGGGAGGGGAGCTGCCACCAGGGAAACCCAGCGTCCTCTCCCAGGTGGGCAAGGCTCCCTGCTGAGGCAATCCGTGGGGAAAAGATCCCATGTTCCTGAGACACAAACAATTGGCAGACCCCCTTCCTCACACCAAACGTGACAAGGGCACAGAGGATGCCTGGTGAAACACTGAGTGTCAGCTTTTCTGCCCCACAGGATATTTGGGGCTGAGATTGGCTTTTCCTCCGTGCCTGCCCAGCCTCCAGAACCGGTTGAGCCTTGGGCTCCACGTGCTCCTCGGATGCCACCACGGCTTTATCACACGAAGGTGTTGGTGAAACCCCACCCAGATGCCTCTGCCGCCCTCCTGCTCGATTTATCAACACCACCGAGCATGTAAAGGACAGAGCTTCCCTGGATCCCCGGTATAATCCCATTGCCTTGCCTGGAGCCAAAATACGGGAGAGAAAAAGCTGAAGCAAATGTGAAAAGAAGGAAAGAGTCCCTGAGGAGCAACGCCGGATTTCTGGGACTTTCCTGGGATTTGGAGCCGCGTTGCTGGCTGTGGAAGGGAAGGACAGAGGCTGAGATGCTTGTGGGGGAAAATGCCTGGGCTGCACTCCCCCCATGCCCGCGGAGCTGTGACAGCGGCTCGGTGACAGCGGCTCGGTGACAGCCCCGCTCCCCAGCTCCATCCCCACCTGGATGGGGGAAGTCACTCCCAAATCTCCAGCACTTTCTCTTTTATCTGCCGTCCCATCCTCCCCAGGCTGTTTTTGGCAGCGTGACTGGTCCAGAGCTGTTTTCTTGTTTATCTTCTTTGCCGGCTGCTTTCATCTCTGTGCCGGAGCTGCCGCGGCTGCAGGCAGGGAAGGGAAGTGCAGCTTCAGAAACTCCCGAAATCCAATTCCTCCCCAGCATCTTTCCCCTTTAGCCCCTTTTCCTGCCACCCCTCGTCGGCCTCTGATGACTTTGTGAGGAGTTTCTAATGAGCCTGATGTGCTCAAAAGCTGATTCCTCCTCATCAGGGGATTCGACTGTGACCGTGAATCTTCATTAAAATGAGCCCAGCACTCAGGACCTAATTTTTCTTCTAAAATTAATGTAGCTACAAAAAGCTCCTAATAGGAGTTTGGGGGATTGCTTCTGTGGAGCTGGATTCCTTCTTGCTTGAATAGGAATGGGTGGATCCCGAGCTTGTTCCAGGCTGCGTATTCCAGGTACAAGGCAGGCTGAATAGACAGAAAACCAGACAGAATAGAAAGCAGGGAAATGTGAGGGGAACAAGCAGGCTCAGGGACGGCAGGGCCTCACACAGGCAGGGCCAGATGTGATCAGCTTCTCCTGCAGCTTCTGAGCAGCTGCCTCAAAGGACAGGACAAGAAACCGGAGCAGAGCAGGGACATATCACCAGCTTGTCATGGCTGGTTTCTTCTCTGCTGCCTGAGAGGATTCTGTGGTTTGTGTGGTTTTGTACAGTTTGAGGAGCTGGGATTCTCTTTCCTCATGGGAACATCTGGTTTCTTTCTCCCTGTCCCCATCCCCTCAGCCCCGTGGCAGTGGCTGTCCCAGCTCTGTCCTGCAGCAGTGACGTGTCCCTGTCTCCTGTTCCTCGGGCAGGGGCTGCGGGAGGAGGCTGCCAGGCCAGGAGCAGATGGGAGGTGTGCCCAGCTCTGCAGACAAGGTGCCCACCTGTGCAGCAAAGGTGCCACCAGCACTCCTGGAGAGGTGCAGGGATGTCACTGAGGTATCCCCAGCATTGTCCAGGCACTTCAGCAACGCACTCCCTTCAAATGGAGCCATCTGTAAACAGAAGACAAAGGAACTTCTACAGCAAATGAGAAATTCCTCAGTATTTATCCAGCTCTGCTCACAGAGAAGTCTTTAGAAAGTGCTTTTACCCCTGCAATTCTGCAAACCCAGGGGTCCTTCCACTGTCCCAGGCTTCTCCAAGCCCTGTCCAGCCTGGCCTTGGACACTTCCAGGGATGCAGGGGCAGCCACAGCTGCTCTGGGCACCCTGTGCCAGAGAAGTACCCGCACAGGGAAGGATTTCTTCCTAACATCCAACCTAAATTTCCCCTTTTTCGGTTTGAAGCCATTGCCCCTTGTCCTGTCACTCCATCCTTACAAATCACCTCTCTCCATTTTTCTTGCAGGCTCCTTCCTGATATTAACAGAAACTCCAGCACAAGGGAACCCTCCAAGTATTCCCTACAAACTGTGGCATCCCCTGGGGATCCAGGGAGAAAGAAGGGAATGCAGAGACCTCAGCCTGGGCTTCCCCTTCACTGGTCTCTCCTGTGCAATGGTTCCTCCAGGCCTGCCAGTCTGGGAAAGACATTTGGAACTGCTTTGGCTTCCTGCCTTTGTCACTGCAAATTTGGGGCTTCTGCAGGGTGGCTGTTCCTCAGCCCGTGAAGGGCAGCACACACCTGAGTGTGGCACCAGACTGGGTATCAGGGGTTCATTTCCTTTATCCTGCTGCATGTGCACAGAAGGGAGAGCAGTGTGAGCTTTTCCTTTCCGTGTCATTACAGTCCCTGTTGTCATTTCCATCGCTGTCATGGCACAGCCTGTCACTGACACCGGGCAGGCTTCTCTCCCAGCTCCCAGCCAGGCACGGCTCCATCAGTGTCTCTGAGAGCCGGTTTTTCCCGGGATCTGGCACACCCAGCAGCGACTCTTCCATCCAGATTGCCCTGCAGCTCCAGGCACTCACCAGCAGCCAGCCTGAGCCAGGAGGATCCGGCCCAGCCAGCGGAGGAGCAGATGGAAGGAGCCAGGTTCAACATCCACACCTTGCACGGTCATTACCCAGCCAGGGCTGGATGCAGGTGATAACAGCAGAGAGATGAGAGCAATTAGCACGGATTTGATGATCCCAGGCTGCCTCCAATGTGACGCAGCGTTGTGACACTCAGAGAGCTCCCACACTGTAGCCCAACTGTCCCTGTGTCCACACCCACCTCAGCCAGGCCGCCCCGGACAACCCTGAGGTGATGTGAACGGGCATTTTCCTTCTCTCCAAACATCTCTTCCATCGGCTCTGACTCTCTTATCTGGATGTGTTCATCTAGCAGCAGAAACCAGGCACTCAAGGCCATGCAGGAGTGCATTTGCAGCCTGCCAGAGCCTGGCAGATGTGTGATCCCAGACCTCATGGTCTCACAGCTCACCCAGGGCTGCCCCTCGCCTCTGTCTGGGCAGCCTAAGGGGCATCGATGCCATCACAGCCCTGGGGCTCCTGAGGGGCAGCTCCGATCTCTGCTCCCTGGGACAGGGACAGCACCCAGGGAGCGGCTGGAGCTGGGCCAGGGCAGGCTCAGGCTGAGATCAGGGAAAGGTTCTTCCCCCAGAGGGTGCTGGGCACTGCCCAGGCTCCCCAGGGAATGGGCACGGCCC
>NW_008238660.1:964930-975236 GCF_000691975.1 Corvus brachyrhynchos
GGACAGCGCTGCCAGGGATGCCCAGGGTGGGGTTGTTGGGGTGTCTGGGCAGGGCCAGGAGCTGCACTGGGTGTTCCTGTGGGTCCTTTCCAGCTCAGGATATTCCTGCATTCCAAGTGCAGGGCTCACGCCGCGGCCCAATAAAGACACAGGAGTTTTCCAGGAGAGCTCCTGCCCAGTGCCAGCCCCTCCCTCAGCCCCGGTGCCAGGCAGGCAGATTTGTGCAGAAAGAAAATGAGTTCCTGAGGCACGACAGGGATTTCAGAGGGAGTGACACATCTGCTCCAGGCTCCCTGAGTCCCTCTGTTTCTCTTTACAGGTGAATTTTACACCTTTTCTAAAATCCCCAGGGACGAGCCAGTTCTTCCCAGTCATTCATGGGCCGGGTGAATGACTGGAAAATGGGAGGATTCAAAAGTCTTTTGAAACGAGCTGAGAGCTCTCTGAAATTAGGATATTTTTCAAGGCGGAGAGGGAGACCAAAGCAAGCTGAACCCCAGGCTGGCACAATTGAGCAAAGAGTGTGGGATGGGAGCACGGCGTGCGCGGCAGGGCGGGGCAGTCCTTGCCTTGGGCAGGAACAATCGCAAATCCCGAGCAGGGGGCAGTGGGAGGAAGGGCTCCGGCGTGCTGGAGGCAGGCACTGCTCAGGCAGGGTGCTCCTGGCTTAATGGGAATTCTTTTCCTTAGATCTTTGTGCTGCTGCCAATTCACTCGTCTGGGCAGACAAAGGAGCACTTCAGGAGTGCGATCGCTGCTGCCTGCAGCCAACACAGTGGCCCCGGAGCAGCCCAGGAGAGGAGGAGAGAGCATCCCAACGGGGCAAGGAGCAGGTTCTGTCAGGACTTCTGGCTCTGTGGACACCAAAATTCTTCAGAAAACTGCGTAATTCCAGAGAAATTATCGTAAAATCATGGAGTGGTTTGGGTCGGAAGGCACCTTAAAGCCCATCCAGTGCACCCCTGGGCTACATGAGGTGCTCTGAACCTACCTGGGCAGCTCTTAGAAGAGAGCGTTGAGGGAAATAAACTTGGTGGTGAGAAACCAGACCCTGTAATAACAGAAAACTTGAATGGAAAGGTGAAGGATTCCTGGACAGTGTGACCAGCAACGAAGAACTCAGCACAGTGGTGAGGTAATGTGGGATCTCTTGGAGACAAAGAGTCCCAGCTTTGGTATCGGGCAGAGCTGGCTGAACTGCCTCTGGCAGCACAGGAACACTCGGAATGCTGGATAGATCCCTGCTCTGCTCTGCTCTGCAGTCACCATGCAGGCAGGAGGGTCACCATGGTCAGCCAGCAGAGTCACTGCTCCTGCCCTGCCCAGGACACAGGGAACTCTCAGGCCTCTCTCCCAGCATTTAGCCAACATCTGAGACTGGGTTTGTGCTGGAGACTCTCCCCTGCCTGAATCCCCTGCTGCAGCTGCCCCCTGATGTGGGATAACCTGCACTGATTTATCCTGGCTTGGTTTGCAAGAGCCAGGACAGCCCAGAAGCCTTTGGCACGGGGCAGTGTCGGCCCCTCACTGGAGGGATTCCTGCTCTGGAGCACTGGGGAACCCATGGACACATCCCGTGAGTGAGTGAAGCGGGGGACACCAAGTGGCATCCACAAATTCGGGGCTGGAGGGCCGGGAACCCACACTTTTTTTTGCAGAGCTGTGTGTGGACTGAATCATGGAATTCCAAGCTCTCCTCACTCCAGCAGCTCCCTCGTTCCCACTGCACAGCCCTGAGCAGGATCTGCACCTCCCTGTTTCTCCGTGGAAGCAGAGAAGGAGGTGCTGGGACCACAGGCTGCTCTCCCTGTGCCTGGGAAACGATTAGCAAACATGCCTGGGTCTGAAACCTCCCCATTCCACTTTTATTAATTCTCCCTTTGCAATAATCCTCAATATGCTTCGTTTACATTCAACGAGCAAGAGGGGAGCACTGCCTTAGTTAATTTAACTCCCACAAATTCCCATCTCTGCTGGGGAGAGATTGTGCTTCCTCGCAGATAAAGCAGCTTCTTCATATTTCAAAAGGTTAGAGATTAGATCTGCTTACTGCTACACTTTTATTAAAATTCCTATTTACATTTTTTTTTACATTGATACAATTACAGAAAAGGTAGAAAGAAAACGTTGGAGCCAGAGCAACCCCTGCACACCGGAATATCCCTCAGCCTGTACATGCATGGATGTGGCAGGGGAGAGCCCTGATTGCTGTTCCTGCAGACGGGCAGGAGGAGCTGCCTGTCCTTCTCCTCCTGCTCCTCCTTCTCCTCCTTCTGCCCCATGTGCTGAGGGCTCGGAAGTAGCACAAAACCTGACCACAAACCTGACTGATTCCCTCAGGCCTGCAGCAAGAGGGAAGCTGCACAAGAAGGCTCCAGAGTGACCTTATTGAAGCCTTTCAGTGCCTGAAGGGGCTCCAGGAGAGCTGCAGAGGGACTTGGGACAAGGGATGGAGGGACAGGACCCAGGGAATGGCTTCCCACTGGCAGAGGGCAGGGCTGGGTGGGATATTGGGCAGGAATTGTTCCTTGTGAGGGTGCCAGGCCCTGGCACAGGGTGCCCAGAGCAGCTGGGGCTGCCCCTGGATCCCTGGCAGTGCCCAAGGCCAGGCTGGACATTGGGGCTGGGAGCAGCCTGGGACAGTGGGAGGGGCCATGGCAGGGGTGGCACTGGGTGGGCTTTAAGGTCCCTTCCCATCCAAACCATTCTGGGATTCTGTGATTCGATGGCTGAGAAGCAGCAGCAGCTTCAAATCCCTGCTCCAGGGGCTGCATCCTTGGTCACCACACGGGGCCCTGGGCAGTGCCCTCAGGCCAGAGCACACTGGCCTGGCAGGGGGAAGGCAGGGCTGGCTCCAGAGCTGGCCATGGCTGGGAATTCCCTCCCTGGGCTGGAGGAGGAAGCCTTTAAAAATGCAGGAGCCTCAGTGAGGCAGCAGCTGCTGCTGGCCCGGGGGATGTGCAGAGCCCAGAGGCCGCAGGGTCCCTGTGTGCTCTCCACAGCTTCACTCGAGGTGTCACCCACAGACCTCAGGATCAGCTGGTTGGTGGTGTCTTGGGGACCTGGAGGTGCTGCTGTCAGGCCCTTGGGTGCCTTGGGGGGGGGTGTGGGGGGAGCAGCAGCCAAAAAAAAACTTGGCGCCGCGTGGCCGCTCCTTTCAGCTGGGTGTCACCAGCCTCAGGCTCACAGAGACTTTGCAGGGACAGCGTTTGGGACAAGCGGCTTCTCCTCCCCGCTGGCCTCCCCTGGCTGTTACCCAGAGCTCTGCCTCTCCCCGTCGTGGCCTTTTGGCAGCGCCCAGGCAGTGGCACAGGGGGAATTTGGTGCTGTTTGTCCATTCCCTGTCTCCCCAGAAGAAACAGCTGGAATGTCTTGAGCTGCATGACAATCATGAAATATCCTGGGTTGGATGGATCCCACCAGCATCCAGGGAGGTGTGGCTGGATTTCATCTTGGTGGACGTGAGGGTGGGCTACAGCTCCACAGCCTCCATCCTGTAATTCCCCTTTCACCTCCACAGCAGCGTTCCGAGGGAAAGCTCCCACGGAGGGACCCGTGCAGATCATTTTGTGCCTCATCAAATGTGCTCTGGGAAGGACGGGAACGTCTGAGGACTCTGCCTGGGATGCTGTCACGGCACCGAGGACAGGAGGAAAGAACAACACATTTAATTGACTCAGGGGGAGATATTTAGGTCGGTGGATCTGTAATTACCTGTGCTGGAGGCTGGCCAGGACTCCAGCTTTAACACCCCTGCTTGGATGAATCTTGTGGAACGTGAGCAGGAAATCACAAAAGAAGCCCCTGCTCTCCTTTGTGGGATTTCAGAGACATTTCCTGCAATTTGGCTCCTCAGAAAAGGGGTCAAGATGTCTTCTGGCTTTCATCAACAACAAAGAAGCCCTTTGCTCTCTGTGAGGGAAGATTCTGAGTTCTCGGGAGCAGCACAAGCCTTCCAAGGCATTTTGATGTTTCCTAAACAAAGTGGGAGGAGGTGGATCTGTGGGAGCTGTGCCTGTCTCACCAGTGTCACCCCACCTGGCATCGCAGATTTCTCCCAGAGAAACTCCTCTGGGTGTGGAGAGGGGAGAAAATGAGGTTGAAACTGCAGCTGTGTGGAAGCTTCTGCAGACCAGGAATGCTGGGTGGGAGTCAAAGGAGCTTTGTTGGGTCTTTAGGATTGAAAATCGAGGGTGATGACAGCCAAAAATCACGGGAAAGGTCCAGATCAGAAGTGGAAAATGTTTGGAGTGGATGTTGGGAAGAAATTGTTCCCTGTGAGGGTGGGGAGGCCCTGGCACAGGGAAGGTGTGGCTGCCCCATCCTTGGAAGTGTCCAAGGGCAGGTTGGAGCAGCCTGGGATGGTGGAAGGTGTCCCTGCCCATGGTAAGGGGTGGAACTGGACCTGCTGTCAGTGAGGAGTGAGGTGCCACCTTCCAACAGCAGCTCAGGTTTCTCCCCTCCTCTTAACCCCCAGCACTAAGGGAATCTATCAGGAGAAAAGTGGGTGCTTGGCATGGAAATTTCCCGAGGAGTGCTGAGGTTTGCTCTGTGATGCGAAGCCCGCAGGGAAACAGAGCCAGCGGAGCACGGCAGGCTCCAGCTGGGAGCACGTACTGAGCACTGCGCTGGTGGGGAACTCGTTGCCACAAGAAATACAGCCGGGTTGGAAAGGCTGTCGGGCAAATCCACCCCGACTAACACCCCCAGGGCTGTTAGGCACTAATGCAGCTCCTGTCTGAGGAGATCTCTGAGGCTCAGCCTGCCTGGAGCCTGCAGGCACGCGAGGAGCTGTGGATTTCTTTCCTTCTTTCCTTTCCCTAAGGACTGCAGCTGGATTATGTCGGAAACTCCCAGGATTTTGTTGGGCCAGGGCTCTCCAATGTGCCAGTGCTGCCCAGTGCCGGGGGATTTCATGCTCGAGAGGCAGCAAGGCACATCCAGGGCTCTGCAGGCTTCCTGCAGCGTGTCCTGTCCCCCTGTGACATGGAGGGACATTTGAAAGGGGCAGGAACCACCTGGGAGCTGTGTTGGGACCCCTTTTCCCAGAGACTGGAGATCTTTGTTCCCCCAGGGGTTCCCAGGCCTTTTTGCCCTGCTCTGGGCTCAGTCCCTGTGCCCTGCTGGCCCTGCCCTCCCTCTCTGAGCAGCGTTAACCCACAACCAGGCTCACAGGTAGCAAACACCACTTCATTAAGTTCCTTGGAGGAGGATTTCCTTGGGCTGGGAGCTCTCCTTAGTGAGAGCAGACAGGGGCTGGGGAAAAGAGCCCATCACACAAACCCTGGCCCTGGTGAGCTCAGCTTTGCCCCTCAGGTGTCAGAGCCAGACAGTTCCAGGCCAGCCAAACCCTGTGCCCCAGGACAGAGCAGCTAAAAGGCTCCTTCATCCCCCAAAGAATGGCCTGGCCATTTCTTTCTGCTCTGTCACCTGCAGGAATAAAAGCTTTGACCTCTGCTGACAAATCCTTTTTCAGGGAGAACAGCAAAACTCCTGAGGCCAAGGGGGGATGAGCCGTGCTGAGGGACACTGCCCACTCCTCAAGTCTGCAGCAAGCAGAGCGAAACTGTTGGTAAATGTTATAAAACACAGAAGCTATTGGAGTAAATCTGAGCTGTGATGGAGTGATCAACTGTGGGATGAGTTCCAGGGACAAAATGCCATCAGCACAGGCAATGTGTTTCTGCTCTTAAAAAAAAGAGCAAGCACGAAGCTCCCTTCCCACCCCCGGAAATAACCAGCTGGATTTTTCAGGATGCACAAGCAATAGGTCTTTTCTAGCTTTACTAACCCAAGGATAATGATGGTCTCTTGATCTTCATTTTTCTCCGGCAAAACAAACAAAATTACACACGTTTGCTGCCCTCCCTTAAACTCCCAGGCTGCTCTTTCTCCTCCACCCTTTCCCCACCAGCTCCAGCCTCGCTCTCTGCCCGCCTGCCTTTATTTTCCTATTTATGTTTTAAGGAGATGCATTAAATTTTCAGGGATTCTCCGGGGCGCAGCAGAGGTAGTAATTTGATTTATGAAATTCATTTGCCGGCAGTTGCGTGCCAACAGCTCGTCCCCAGTGCTGTGTCACAGCTGCTGCCCCTCTGGGCTGCAGGGACACATGGAGAGGGGCAGGTGTGTGGGAGCAGCTCCACGCTGCTGCTGCTGCCCAGTTCCCGCTGCATTCCCGGCAAAGATCCCGCTTCCAGCTCCGCTGCTGGATCCCAGACAGGTTTGGGTGGGGGGGAAAGAGCACGGGGTGACAAGGCTGAGGGACAGAGCCCTCTTCTCCTGCTGGGAGATGTCTCTGCTCTGCTTTCAGCACAGGATCCTGCTGGGGAAGCCTCCCCAGGAGCGTTGTCCACACATGGCTGCTGCTGGACAAGGCTGAGGTCACAGCGAGCCACCTCTGATGGAGTTTCAGCAGGGCAAAATTCAGCTGAGGAAAAACCAGATGTGGCACTGAGAACGCTCCAGCCCACACCCAGAGGCAGCCCTGGGGCTCCCAGAAGTATCTCCTGGAAGTGGCAATCCAGGAGCTCCAAATGCCGCCAGCAGCAGCAGCTCCCTGCTCGCAGAAGAAAGGAGTGTCCTGGGACAGGCTGAAAAGCAGCAGCACTCCCCAGTAACACCAGAACGCTGCTGGAACACCCGAGCACGGCAGGCTGAGAGATGGGAAACACCTGGAGGGATCTGGAGACACAGTTTGGTATCTCCAGCTCTGGTTGAGCACAGCACAAAACATCTTCATCTTGCAGGAACTGCGTCCAGCCTGGGCATCCTGAGAGGCTGGGAGAGCTGGGAATGTTCAGCCTGGAGAGGAGAAGGTTGTGTGGAGACCTCAGAGCCCCTTCCGGGGTCTGAAGGTGCTGCAGGGAAATGGGAGAGGGACCTTGTGAGGAACTGAGTGACAGGACAAGGGGTTCAGACTGAAAGAGGGGACATTTAGGTTGGATATTGGAAGGAATCCTTCCCTGTGAGGGTGCCAGGCCCTGGCACAGGGTGCCCAGAGCAGCTGGGGCTGCCCCTGGATCCCTGGCAGTGCCCAAGGCCAGGCTGGACATTGGGGCTTGGAGCAGCCTGGGACAGTGGGAGGTGTCCCTGCCATGGCAGGGGTGGCACTGGATGGACTTTAAGGTCCCTTCAAACCCAAACCATTCTGGGATTCTGTGATCTCCACCCACCCAGGGGAGGGTCTGCTGTGAGCATGAGCCCCCGCACAGCTCTGAGCAAGGGAGAGCCAGGGCTGGGGGCAGGTGACCTGTGCCCCTCTCTTCTGCTCTTTTCGGGGCAGAGCCAAAGCCCAGGTGGTACCTCAGGAGTCTCTGCCCTCTGGAATTTCCTCCTCACTGAGCTCCCAGCTCCCAGCCAGGTCGGCTTTGACCCTCCCGGTGCCACCAGGCACCCACAGGCTCGCCCCTCTTGGGGCCCGGAGTGTCCCCTCAGCTGGATGCAGGGGTTGGGCTCAGTGCTCTGTAGGACGGTCACTGGGTTTGCTAAAGCACAGCAGATCGTCACTGGGAAGGTCCCCTCGTGCCCAGGGACAGCGAGGGGGGCAAGGCAGGGTCCCTCAGCAGCGCTCCCCCATCCCCTGCCCTCATTATTCAGCCATTAATTAGTCCTTGCCGTTATTATTTACTTATCAGCTCGTTATTAGTCACACACAGCCGCGTCCCCTCGACACTCGCTTTGTTCTTGGAGGAGATTAGATCAGCCGGGTTGTTCCCTTGTTTACAGACGCGCTGTAATCCCAACCGCCTCCCTTCGGTGCTTAATGAAGGTATTTACTCTAAATTGTTTGCCGGGATTTTCTCCTACAGCTGAGGGAGAAGAAGGGTTTGGAGCAGGGTTATTTCATTCCAATGGTTTGTATTAATTGATATTTTAGATCAAATGGAGGAGACTTAACTGGCCTGAGTGGTTGTTACCTCTGAGGCTGTGGCTTTGCTCGGAGGAATGAAACTGATGAATTTTGTTGCAGACACCGACAGGGATTTGAGCTCAAATAACAAATCCTCAGTGCGGCCACAACAACGAGCACCAGGGAGATGGGAATGAGCCGCTACACCCCTGCCATGGCCTGGGGATGGGAACGAGCCATCACACCTCGGAATAATCCACCCAGGGTCTCATTCCCAGCACCGGGAAACATTTGGAAAAGTTGCTGCCATCATGAAGCTCGGCTGCCAACAGCCAGTGCTGCTTCCTCAGCATCACCTGGGGACAGCAGGTGCCCACCCATGGGGACACCCAGCCCCCTGGCAGGAGGGGTGGCGGCTGTCCCTGCTCAGGGGAAGGTGCCCCAGCTCCCCACCAGCCCTGTCCCCTCCCAGCTCTGCCTGAGGGCTTTCCCTGGGAGCAGCCCCAGCCGTGTGGGGGACACCAGCTCTCCCCCGGCTCTCAGCAGCTGCGACAGGGTCGCTGTCCCCAGGTGATGATGCTGTGTCACAGCCCAGGAGTCCTGGGCAGCTCCTGGAGGATGGAACAGAAGCTGAAGCACACGCAGTGAAAAAAGGATCAATCCCTGCTTCTCTGGGCTGCAAAGCAAAGCCAAACCGCTCCCCCGGAGCACAGCACTGCAGGGGGGTTGCCACCTCCCCGCAGCTCGTGGCTTCCCCAGCTCCGGACACCTCCGGACAGGCGTCACCACAGGCTTGGGAGAAGGAATGGATCCAGCCAAGAGCCAAAACCATTGCCAGGCCAGCCCCAAGCCAAGAGCAGGATTCCATGTGCTGCTGAGTAAATGCCTGTGCTAAGAATAGCTCCTTCCAGCCCTGCTGCTCACCCACCTTATCCTGCTCCAATTACCTGCCTTAATTTACTCCAGCTGTTCCTCCAGAACTCCATGATCTATTTTCTACCCCCTCCCGGTTCCTCCTTGATTTCCCTGTGTATTTTAACATTCCCTATTCGTTTCTGTCTGGAAGTGCCTCTCCTGACAGGAAGGCTCCTTCCAGCACCTCTGTATTCCTGGTCCTTCCCTTTCCCATCCGCTCTCAGCAGGCTCTGCAGCACATCCAGCTGCTGGCAGCACGCTGGATCCCTGCGGAATGCATTCATCCCAGGAAGCACTTGTTCCTGAATGAAGCTTATTGTCCATTCTCGTCGCTCTCAGCAGACAGGTTTGAGGAGGAAAATCGCAGTCTGAGTTCCTGATGCTCCACTGGAAACCTGGCTCAGCCGTGATTTCCCAAATAAGGGAAATTTCTCCTCTCCCAGTCCTGTCTGGATGGGAATCCTTGTTCCCAGAGCAGGGCCATGGCACTGTGGCTGTCACTCGGAGGGGCAGGGCCAGCCCACGGTGCTGTTCCCTAATTTCGTATTTTGAGAGGGAAAAAATGGTGACAGGGACAGATTTTGGTACAGCTGGAGCTGCAAAGCTGCTCAGCTCCATGGATGATTCCCAGCATGGATCTGATCTTCCTTCCCTCTCCACAAGCCTTTCACTGCCAGGACCGGGAGCAGGAGGAAGTAAAACAATCCAGATTCCAGATGGAAGAGGCTGAAAGCAGGGTGGGATAGGGATGGGATGGAAAAGGGAGCAGGTGGGATTGGGTGGGAGCAGATGGGAGCAGATGGGAGTGGGATGGGAGTGGGATGGGAGTGGGTGAGAGTAGGATGCAATCAGGTGGGAGTGGGATGGGATCGGTTGGGATTGGGTGGGATAGAGATGGGATGGGAATGGGATGGGGTGAGAGCAGATGGGAACATGTGAGAGCGGGATGGGATCAGGAGAGTGGGATCAGGGTGGGAGCGGGAGGGAGCAGGTGGCAGTGGGATTGGAGTGGGTGTGATTGGGTGAGATGGGAATGGGATTGGTTGGGATCAGGGTGGAATGGGAATGGGATCAGGTGGGGTCAGATGGGATTGGGGTGAGACTGGGTGGGACGGGGATGGGTTCAGGGATGGGATCGGGTGGGATCAGGGATGATGGGTTGGGATCAGGGATGGGATCAGGGGTGATGGGTTGGGATCAGGGATGGGCTCGGCCGTCCTGGAGCAGCGCCCGGAGGCGGTGGCCCGGGGCCAGCACCGCTAGGGGGCAGTAACGCACCGCCCGCGGCACCGAACGGAACCGAACGGGACCGAACGGAACCGAACGGAACTGAACGGGACCGAACGGAACTGAACGGGACCGAACGGAGCTGAACGGAACCGAACGGGACCGAACGGAACTGAACGGGACCGAACGGAGCTGAACGGAACCGAACGGGACCGAAAGGGACTGAACGGGACCGAACGGGACCGACCGGCACTAACCAACCGGCACCGGCCGAGACCGAGCGGGGCGGGACCGAATTGGATCGAACGCGGC
>NW_008238660.1:975492-978597 GCF_000691975.1 Corvus brachyrhynchos
CTGGGGACCGAGGATGTGCCAGGGGCAGCCACTGCCGCCCTTTTCCTATTGGGCTGTGACTCCTCTGGCGTGACAACCCCCCGGTGCTCTCCTCCGAGCCGCTCCCGATGGTGCGCCCGAGCAGGAAATGCTGTCCCTGATGCCAGAAGATGTGTCAAGGACTTCATTTCCCTGCCCTGCAGTGGTTTTGCTCACAAGTCCCACTGGTATCCAAAGCTGGCAGACACAGCAGGGCCTGCTCCTCTAAATGGGGTTTTTTAGCCAGTTTGAGGCTGTTCAACCCCAATTCCCCCATCTTCCTGCACCCTAGAGCGTGTTCCATCCCAGGGCACCTGGGTAAGGCTCCGCAGCCTCCACTGCAGATCCAGAAATATTTATTATTCCTTTAAAGGCTGCTCCCCCCCACAGCTCAACAACTCCCTGGGCAATGCAACAGCTCTTCCTCTGCAAGGGCTGTCTGGGCTCATGTTCTTTCAAAGGGCAAAGAAATGGGAATTTTCTAATGGAAACCTGGTTATTTGGGACAATCCTATCCAACTCTGCAGGCTGGAGACATCGCTTGCTGCAAAATTGGCAGCTCCTTGTCAAGCAGCCAAGGGATTACTGCTTCCCTTCCTGCTAAAGCTCCCTGGTGTTTGTTCCCTCTCCATCCCTCCTATCTGGAGCTTCACACACTCCATGCCTTTCGTCTCCTGGTGATCCAGGTGCCTTGGAGCCTCTCCAGGCTCAGCAGGATGGCAGCATGATGTTGGGCATTGCTCCCACCTCGGCAGGGGTTTCCTTGTCAGCTTTGGACAGCCTGTCCCACTGCACCCACTCAGGGAAGCACATCCCTAGCCTGGTGGGTGACTGTTATCCTCAGGAATCCCCATTTTCCCTCAGTGAGCAGCTGGATAATGTAGGTTTCCATCCTGTCCTTCTGCTGATGCTGAGGGAGATGCCCAGGAGGGCACAGCCACAGCAGCATGTGGAGGGAGCTCTGCATTCCAAGCTGTAGGAAAGTCCTTCCCAAACCTCGCTCTCAGGGTGCTGCAAATGGAGCAAAACCCCCTTGGGTGGATGAGGACACTGAGCCAAAGGGGTCAAAAGTCCTCCTGGAGGCCCTGCCTGCAGCCTCCTGCTCAGGGACACCCTTGCTGAGCCAGCTGACCAGGAGGCCAAGGATTTAGAAGTCCTGAGCCAGAAGTTCAATCCTGAAGCACAGCAGAGCTTTCCAGAACAGCTAGCCCTGCACTGACCTTCTCCCGTGACTCTCATCCCTCCCATCTGCTGCCAGGAGCTGTTTCCCACGCAGAAAGGCAGAGGTGATGGTCTGTCACAGCCCAGTCACAACTGGGAAGAGCTGGCGAGGGCCTGGTGACCCCCTCAGCACCTGAAGCTCCTCATTGAAATCAGGGCATGGAAGCAGAAGCAGAGATTTTTAACAAACAAGAATTTCAATCTGAGGGGAAAGTGTGGGCAGCAGGGAGGGCAGGGGGGATTGTGCCCCTGTGCTCAGGTGGGACCCCACCTGCAGAGCTGCCCCAGCCCCAGGGCCCAGCACAGGGAGGAGCTGGAGCTGCTGGAGAGAGCCCAGAGGAGGCTCCAGGATGAGCAGAGGGATGGAGCAGCTCTGCTGGGAGGAAAGGCTGCGAGAGCTGGGGGTGTTCACCTGGAGAGGAGAAGCTCTGGGGTGACCTCAGTGTGGCCTTGCAGGGCCTGAAGGAGCTCCAGGAAAGATGGGGAGAGAGGATTTCCAAGGGCTGGAGGGAGGGACAGGACCCAGGGAATGGCTTCCCACTGGCAGAGGGCAGGGCTGGGTGGGAGATTGGGCAGGAATTGTTCCCTGTGAGGATGGGCAGGCCCTGGCACAGGGTGCCCAGAGCAGCTGGGGCTGCCCCTGGATCCCTGGCAGTGCCCAAGGCCAGGCTGGACATTGGGGCTGGGAGCAGCCTGGGACAGTGGGAGGTGTCCCTGCCCATGGCTTTAAGGATGAGCTTTAAGGTCCCTTCCCGCCCGATCCATTCTGGGATTTGGGTTTTATGAAAAGCCCCACAGCAGCAGCTCAGGGTGGCCTCGTGCCCTGCAGGGGAGGACCAGGGGACCGAGGGCTCCCTCCTGGTGCCCCTGGGTTGGGATGTGCTCCGGGTGTGCATCACAAGGAGCTGAAGCCTGCACAGCTTCGGGAGCAGCACAGGAATCCCAGCCTGAGCTAATCCAGCCTCTGGTCAATATTGGACCTTTGCTCACGAGATATTTTAAAACCCCACACTCCAAATATTCACTTCCCAGACCTTAAAGACTTTGAAATGACATGAAAATACACTTACCTGGGAAAAGGAACCACGAGAAAGGTCACTTGTGTTTAAAAGGCACCAGTCACTGTTTTGTTTAACTCTTAAAGGATCGTTTAAGAACACACAGGAGGAACCTGGATTTGCAAAAGCTTGTTTGCTAACACAAAGGATTTACTCTGAATTCCACCAGCTGCACAGACTTAACCTGTTCCTGCCTGGGTTGTGGTTGTCCGGGCTTCGCCAAAGGCTTTTTTCCCTGGCTTTTCCAGGCACTGAGCACGATGGTGGGTAGGAATTCTCAGTGCTGGAGAGCAGAGAAGAACAGGTCTTGTTTCTAGAAGGATTCCATAACCTTTGCTTGTGTCTCACTGGGATTAAAAAATATCAATTTAACAATAATCCATGAAGAAAATACCCTTTTTTAACTTCCAGCTTTCCTGGATTTTTCCCTTTTTGCTCCTTTGGGTGCAGTGCCACTTTGCTAAAGCTCGTGTCGTGTTCTAAGTAGAGAGGATGCCTCCTGTCACTCCAGGCCCTGAGGGTGCTGGGGAGAGCAGAGTCACCACTCCAAGGGCCCCACCCTCCTCTGGTGCTGTCACATCTGCCAGCCCCGTGCCCATGTGCCAGCCTGCCCTGGGCACTGTCCCTCGTGCGTGACTGAGTCCCTCCCTGAGCAGGCAGGCAGAGCATTTCCACGTCACCAACTGCACTCCCAGCAGACTGAGCCCCATTTCATGCCTCGCCTCGGCTCTGGCTGCGCACGGATGTGAGGGACACTTCAGTGTTTCATCCTCCTCCTGGGCTTGTCTTCTCAAGACACTCTCCTGCT
>NW_008238660.1:979212-980025 GCF_000691975.1 Corvus brachyrhynchos
GTCCTTAGCGGTCCCCGGTGTCCTGGCAGGAGCTGGATGGAAACACAGATTCCAACACAGCCTTCTGCCCCCGCTCAGGGCTCCACCTGGAGCTGGTGCTTTGTGCCAGGTTTTAGCTCCTTTGTCATTCTTAGAAAAGCCTTTGAGAAGCAGCAATCAGATGCCCGGGAGAATTAGAAGTGGGCTGGGCCAGGCAAGGCAATTCCTGTTGGGATTCTGGGTTATAAATGGGAGCTCTCTCCACCGATTAGCAAAGCACAATGGATGAAGAAATATCATTTCCCTTCCACTTTTCATTTCAGAGGCAGAATTCCCTCTCTATTAGCGAGCAGGGCCCGGCCCTTGGGCAGGAGTGGGTGACAAATGCTCTGTGCAGAGGTCCTGGCAGCATGGCCAGGCCTCCTCCCACCCTTCCTGGGATGGCTGGGATGCTGCAGGGTGAGTGCTCTGGGGCACTGGGGGATGCCTGGGTCCACATTCACACAGGGGGTGACAGCCAGCCTCCCTCATGGGTCACAGTCTCTGGACAAATCCAAAATGCCTCCACCAAGTTCATCCCTCAAACCTTTGCTTGGTACCTCTGGGATTTCCTCACTCCATCGAATCTGGCACGGGGTGGCCCCAAGGTCACATCTGTAGATCCTGTTCAGGAGGAACTTCACCCTTTGATGTCCTTGCAAAGGCGCAGCCCCTTCCCCTCCAAGCTCGGTGGCCTGGCCAGCTGAGCTCCTTTCCCTCCCAGCAGTCACCCCGGGACAGGACAGTGTCCCCCTTTCACACAGCAGGTGACACAGGCGGGGGGGGCGGGGGGGG
>NW_008238660.1:980505-1017857 GCF_000691975.1 Corvus brachyrhynchos
TGCCCCCCTTCCACACAGCGGGTGACACGGGCGGGTGGCCAGGCTGGCCCGGCACCACCAGCCGGGGAGGCCCATGGGGGGCCAAAATCAGCCATGGTCAGGCCCAGGACAGCCCTCAAAAGCTCAGGGGGAACCACTCAGGAGTCTTCCTTTCCCTAAAATTTGCAGCTTGGCCAGCCCTGCCCACCTGTGGCTTTCTGCCCTCTGCCCCTGGACTCTGGCCTGGCTCCCAAAAAAGGGGCTTTGTCCCCATGGGATCAGCACATGGCAAGGGGACAGTGTTGGTGACAAAGCTGCTCGTTGGATCCAGGGCTCAGGGTCTGGAAAATCTCCTGGGGAGCTGGGATTTGTCCTCCATCCCTGGCAAAGCATCACCAGGGCTGGCCCCCACCCACAGAGCCCTCTGAACTGCAAATGCCAATATTACAAGGGCCACCAGTAAGACTGGAAATTTAAAGGCTGCCAGTGCTTTCCATTGCACAGCCCTGCCCTCAGCTCCCTCCTCCTCTGCCAGACTTGGATCTTTGGGCTGAAATTTTCCACGTCGGGGTTCTGGCAGAGGCTGAACCTCTCTGCTGTGTTTCATCCACGCAACTCTGCTATTTCTGAGCCCGAGCTGGAGACAAAAGGCCTCGTTTTGATAAGACAAGGAACACTGGAAACTCATTCTTTGAATAATTCCAGCTCTTCTGTGCTTTGGAGCAGGGGCTGGAAATTTCACAGAAAGCTGAAATATCTTTCTTTCATTTTTTTCTGCGAGAGAAAAGCATTGACTGGAGTGTTCTCCAAGGAGCTGGTGTTTTGTAGCTGGACCTCCTCTGCCTGGAGGCAACCAGACACACCTCTGGTAGTGCCCAGAATATTCCCTTCCTACTCTTCTCTAAATTCATGCAGCACAACATTCCTGCCGTGGATGCAGGGCCTGGAGCTGGATTTGATGATCCCTGTGGGGTTTTTCCAACTCCAGCAGGATTATGTGGTTCTTTTCTGTTCCCTGAATTGGATCCCTGCTGCTCAGGGGTGGAGGAGCCCAAAAGGAAGGAGTAAATCCTAAGCCTGGTGGGGAAGAGAGCAGATTTGGGGGGTTTTAACCAAAACTGATAATCCAAGGAGTGAGGGCAGTGGGAGGCAGGGAAGTTCTGACTCCAGCTCCTTTGCTGAGGGAGATGAGGGGCAGGATGAGGTGACAGAGTCAGGAGGAGCCCATGGTTTGCACTGACAGCTTGGGAGAGGCCTTGGGACCAGACTGAGCCGCTGGGATGGAGCAGGAGGGAGGTGGGAAATCCAGTGGATGCCTGGATTTACAGCACTTGGACCCAAACTCCAGCTTTGGCCCTTCCCCAGGAACTGGGGAGTGCCCTGGGCTGTGCTGTGGGGCTGCTCTGGGCTCAGAGGGACAGGCCAGGGACTCCAGGGACACCAGGGCTTTGCAGGACATCTCTGAAGGGGGGATGGAGTTAAGGCAGCTCTGGGGAGGTGCGAACTTCCCAAGGCCTGGGAAAGTGTGGGAAGCACGGCTGGATCTGCAGTGACTGATGGTGTTCAGTGCCTGGTGAATGCCCAGGAACGGGGTGAGATTAATCTGGGATGTCTGGTGGGAAATGCTCCCACATCCCTGGATTTCATACTCTCTGCAGGAGTGGCTGCCACCATGAGCAGGGGAGATCCCACCACGTCCCACACCTCAGACTCTCTCATTCCTTGGAAAAATGTCCCTGATGGCAGCACTCCCACGCAGGGCTGAGATCCTGTGCTGCAAACAGCATTTCCCTGTTCCCACGCTGGGCTGTCACCCTCCTGTCCTGTCACTGTCCCTCAGGGCTGGCAAATGATGGAGCAGCTTTTTCCCTCCCCATTCCTGGGACGAGGCTTTCTCCCTGCAGGACAGGTCTTTAGCTAAAGGTTGCTGGAAATGCCTGTTTATTTTCATTAGTGGTGCCAGCCCCACTGCCCTTAATCCCCAGAGAGTGGCTTTTATTGCTTCATGATAAGGCCTGTCAAAATTGTGCCAACAAGAAAAGAAAAATTGGATTTTCAGCTGCACTCTTTTAACAGATACTGTCAGGTTTCTAAGGGAAAAAAAACCCAACCCAGAGAAAACTCAAAGAAGCTTTCTTGTTACTGAGCATAGCAAAAATACATCTGAGCTATATAAAAATACATGGCTGGATTCCAGCTGAACTGTCAGATCCTAAAGGTCTGTGATTTCCTCTGGGGTGGGGATTAAAAATCGAGCCTACTCATCCCACACCTCTGTGATGAGCAAACACCACCTGGAGGGAGGGATATGGGGGGAAAATGGCAGAAATCCTAAAGGCTGATCATAGCAGAAGTGTGTGTGAGTGTTTGTGGAGGGGACAAGGGAGGAGGGAGCAGCGTGAGGAGAAGGGAGAGCGGGGAGGGGAGGAAATTTGGGTGGGAATGGTCACCCCAAGAGCTGAGAAGGCAAACAGGACCCCTCACCCTGCCCACCTGCTGGAGGTGGCCACAGGGAGAGCTCTGTGTCCTCACACAGGGGACTGTCCCCAACCCCAGAACTGGCAGGGGGGGGGGGCGGGAATCCCCTCTCCTCTTGCAGAGGCAGGAATTGAAGGAACGTGCTGCCAACCTGCTTTGATGTCCTCAGGAAAGGGAGCCACACACCCAGCCAGGACATGGGACCAGCCACCCTCGAGTGCCACAGGGTTCAGTCCCTCTGTGCTCGAGGCACGGTCTGGGAGGTGACGCCTGCAGCGGAGGACACCCCATTCCACAGGAGCGGCGCCTGTGCCACATCCCGCTGTTGGATCGGCCCCAGAGGGCAGGAAACAGCCCAGGGCAGGGCTGGGGCTCTCTGCCTTCATCCCACAGACTCTGGAACTTCTGGAGAACCCAGACTCCAGTGGGGCTCTCAGACCCTCAGAGCATACACAGGCCAGCCTTGTGCCTCGTGTGGGACCGAAAGCAGAGGGGAGGTGACAGCAGGGGCCTGTGCAGAGCTTGGTGCGCCTGGAGAAGTTTGTCCCACTCTCCTGGCAAAGCCAAGGCCAACGAGGCTTCTCCCAGGGCCGTCCTGCTCCAGCTGCGTTCAGGAAGGGTCATCCCTGGATGTTATCATTCACCTGCTGGCAGGGCTGGGAGCTTTGTTTGTTGAAAATAAAAACACGCACACTGCTTAAAGCTCCGGGCAAAGGTGAGGCTGGGCCAGAGCGCTTCGAGCTCTCCTTGATGAATTACCTTTCAGCAGCACCTCTCTGCTGCAACAAGCACTTAATAGCAGAGGTGCTGCAGCACTCTCTTTAAGAGAAAAAGAGAAAGAAAGAAGGAGAAAGAGAAAGAGAAACAAAAACAGAAACAGAAACAGAAACAGAAACAGAGAGAAAAGGAAAGAGAGAGAAAGAAAGAAAGAGGAGAGGCTTTCAGAGCACCACAAAGCATCCAGCTCTCGGGGCTTCACTTCCTGGGCTCCTCTGGCACAAATTATTAAAACCATTTTTCACCCAAGCCGTGGCTTAGGCAACCTTCAGAGCCCTGGCTGCAAACAGAACCTGAGACACACTTGGCAAAAGAAGCACAAAGGAGGAGGGGGGTGGAAGGGAAATTAGAAACGTGGAAATGTAATAACTTTCCATTATGCAAATTTGATTTAATCAGAGATGAAGTTGAAGTGCAATAAAAACATACTTTCATTAAGTTTATGACTTTCAGACTCCATAATCCCCCAGAAATGTCAATTATAATGTTACCATAGTGATCCATGGCTACAACATCCCAGGGATCTGTTTTCCCACCAGGAAGGGCCAGGACCTGGTTTCTCAGCTCCTTGAACTGGTGAGGACCAATGACAAATGCTTTTTTCAGCTTGGATGAGTCTTAAAAGTTAAGCTCAGCTCAAGTCATCTGAGGGAGTGATGGGACCACCCTCCTGGCCACGGGGGATGTACCAGGCACGGATTTCAGTTCCTGCTGCTCAGGGTCTGTTGTAGTTGTGCAGTCCCTGAAAGGAGCAACCCAGGAGGGGCCTTTGCCCAGGTGTGGGCAGAGCAGGGGGTGGTCAAGCTGCATCCTTGGCTTCCAGGATCTGAACGGGGCTACAGGGAAGCTGGAGAGGGACCCTTCATCAGGAACTGGAGGAATGGCTTCAAACTGAAAGAAGGGAAATTGAGGTTGGATATTAAGAAGGAATTGTTCCCTGTGAGGGTGGGCAGGCCCTGGAATAGAATTCCCAGAGCAGCTGTGGCTGCCCCTGGATCCCTGGCAGTGCCCAAGGCCAGGCTGGACATTGGGGCTGGGAGCAGCCTGGGACAGTGGGAGGTGTCCCTGCCCATGGCAGGGGGTGGAATGGGATTATCTTTAACATTCCTTCCCACCCAACCTGTTCTGGGGTTCTGGCATTCTCCGAACACTGCCCCTGTGGCAGGAACTTGCTGTCCCATCGCTGCAGGGCCCCTGGGGCCGGGTGAACGCTGCCTTTCCCCAGCCTTTGCACAGGCTGTGATTTTGTGACGACACAGGGAGCAGGGCATTGTCTGCAGGATTAGGGCCTTGATATTTCTAATCATACCCTGCCTCATCCTCTCGGAGTGCTCAGAGCCCCATTCAGTGGCATTCAGTGGCTTCTCTGGGTGCTATTTCAGATGCAGAGTAATTAGCAACATGCAGGAAAAGCAACAAAGCCATGAATGGTATTTAGTGACAATTATCCCACCGAACCATTCCTTACCATTATAAATGGAGCTTATTAGCACGAAATTGTTTCCATAGGAAGCAGCATCAGCACTAAAAAGAATGGCTGCAGGCGGGCTCTGCAGCATGGGAGGCAGCACAAAGGAGGTGCCATCTCCTCCTGGCTGCAGGGCACGTGCAGGGACAAACCCACACGCCTGGCATGGCTTGGGGAGCATTAGCTTGGCACTGCCACCCCCTGCCCCATGCCTGGCATGGCACGGTGAGGCTGCTCCCTGTGCTGGACAGGGCTAGCAGCACTGGAGTGAACTGGTCTGCAGTGGGGAGGGAGAGCTGGGGGTATTCACCTGGGGAAGGGAAGCTTCAGAGTCACCTTAGAGCCCTTTTCAGGGCTGAAAGGGGCTCCAAGAGATCTGGAAAGGGACTTTGGACAAGGCCCTGGAGGGGCAGGACAAGAGGGAATGGGTCCAGACTGAAAGAGAGGAAGTTTAGGTTGGATATATGGAAGAAACTCCTCCCTGTGAGGGTGCCAGGCCCTGGCACAGGGTGCCCAGAGCAGCTGGGGCTGCCCCTGGACCCCTGGCAGTGCCCAAGGCCAGGCTGGACATTGGGGCTTGGAGCAGCCTGGGACAGTGGGAGGTGTCCCTGCCCATGGCAGGGGTGGCACTGGATGGGCTTTAATGTCCCTTCCAACCCAAACCATCCTGGGATTCTGTGATTCTCTATTCAAGCTCATAAAATCATTTGCCTCTCTACATTTAATTCACAGGGAACCCCAGATGTCAAGGAGAGTATTTGGCCATTTGTGTGCTTTGATGTGATATTCAGCCCTGGATGAATAAACCCTTCCTGTACCATAAATACTCATTTGCTTAATGGATTTCCCCTAAATCCTGCAGGATGAGGTGGTCTCTGTGCACTGCTGGGGGTCTGTGGGTGTGGGGTTGCCTGGACAGGCACCTCAAGCCCCCTGATCCTGATGCATGTGTGCTCCTTCCCCTGTTAGGAGGAGTCTGATATCTGGGAGGTGATCCAGGCTCAGGCATTGTCAGAGCATTCAGCCCTACTAAACATAATCCTAATCCTACACCAAACCCTAAAACTAACATTAATCCTAACCCTGACACAAACCCAAACCATAATCCTAAACCTAAATCTCCTCGAACTGTAACTCCAGGCCTAAACCTCCCCTAACCCTAAACCCAACCATAACCCCTGTGCTAAGCCAAACACTAACACTAATCCTAACCTCAACACAAACCCTAAACCTAATCCTAACGCTAACCCTAACAGCCAACCTAACCAGCCCTAACTCTCACCCTAACCTTAATCCTAAATCTAACCCTAAACCTGCTCAGCAGGACAGAAGCAAACGAGGCTCCTCCAGCAGAGCCTTTGTGTGAGGGCTTCCCTGGCTGGACATGCTCTGCAGGCCCCTGGAGCTGGGATCCCAGAATTTCCAAGGGAGAAAGTGGAGATTTAAAGCTCCAGCCCACAGAAACGAAGGCCCAGCAGTCACTCAGGCATAGCCCCCTCGATGGCAGAGCGTGACAGCCCCGGAGATTTGTGACAGCGTTTGTTCCACACTTCCCACCTCCTCCTCCTCCTCCCTGCTGATTTACTGGGTGCTTCTGTCCATCCACCGCTCAGAATTTGTGGGAAATGCCCTCTCCCTCCCCATAAAATAGCACGGATGCTATTTTATAAATATTATCTATAAAGTGTAAACCACGCACTTGTGAGAGGCCACAGCCACAGCAGTAAAATCAGCGCTGCTGGTGCTGCCCAGGGAGCTCAGGTGTCTGGACAGGAGAACATTCATTTCCCTTCATTGGAAATTTGATTTCCCTGCTCTTTATCAGGACGTGGTAACAGCACCAAGCCCTGCAGAGAGCTTGAAAGGCTCTGGATGAATCTCCCCCTTTGGCTTTGCGATGTTTGGGATTCTCTGCAGGGCCTGCCCTGAGCCGTGAGGGATTTCCCCTGTCAGCCCCTCAGTTCTCCCACTGGGATGTGCAAAGTGCTCGGCACTGCTTTGCTCTGATGCGTTCAGCAGTTGGGGGCATTCATGAGTGACGATTTTTGGCCATTTCCGTGGCAGATCAGGGGCTGTAACCCAGTGTCCCTCACTGGTGGCCGCTGCCTGACTGAGCTCATGGATCAGCAGCTTCCTGGAGGAAATTTTCATTGCTCCAACAATTGTACATTAACATTTGCCATCCCTTCAAGCTCTGCAGATGAAGAAACATCTTTGGGAAGGGGCAGAGGGAGTCAGGCCAATTACTGGTGCCTCAGTGAGTGGAAGGAGAAGGAGCTCCATGGGTGGCCAAGGCTCCCCCAGTGCTGGAGCAGAGCCCTCGCGAGCAGCACAGAATTAATTAGAGCTCAACAGCGGCAGCCAGAGAAACTCCAGGAGTAAATGTCACTTCCAAAGTAGGGCAGGAAGGTAACTGTGGACTAATTATCCACATCTTCACTGCGGGAAAAGGACACGACTGCCAGCGCAGCCTCCTGTGGGCACCGCAGGCAAGGCCACCAAAGGTTAGCATGGACTGAGACGAGCAGGGATCGCTGCTGTCTCGCAGGAACAACTCATCATCATTCCCGAGGAGCTCTGCTGGTGACAAAGCACAGCAGAGAGCCCTGCACATCTGTCACACGTGCCGTGTCCTCGTGGCTGTGCAGGGCTGCTGTAAATAATGCTCATAAATGCCGTAACCACGTGGATGTTTCCCTCACCCTCCTGCTGTTTGTTATCATGCAGAGGTGAAGCTGTATTCAGGAGTCAGAGCTGTCTGCAAAGGCCCCTGGCACAGAGCAGCTAGCCCTAGAGCTGTGCCAGGCTGGGGGTGCCGTGGGAGTGCAGCCTGGCAGGGGCTCCGTGGCATTTGGGATCGCTGCCGTTCCCGTTTGTCCCCCGGACCCTCCTGCTTCGGCACGTGGGAGGTTTTCCCACATGAAATCTGTGCAGAGGATTCCTTCCAGACGGGGCTGGCAGGAGCAGCCCAGCAAAGAGCCCACGTGCAGAGAACACCCACTGGGATGGCCACGAGGGCTCCTCCAGGCAGGAATGTTCCTGCCCAGTGTCCCTTCACCCTCCTGAGCTGGGCTCAGTGACAATCTGGGAAAGCTCTGGAAAAGCAGCATCGTCCCCTGGTGCCATCCTGCCAGCTGGGAGCCAGCACAGAGCTCCTCTTCTCCCTGCTGCCACCTCTGAGCACCGTGGGCTCACAGGGACACGGGGGCAGCTGCTCCTCAGGGGAGGGGACAGGGGGGCAGCAGTTTCTCACGCCTGGGCCGTACAATTTTAAAAGGAATGATGGAATGCTTATTCCTGACTTTTTCCTCAGTTTTTTCTGCCATCAGGATGGGTGAGCCCAGCCCTGAGTCCCTTTAAAACTGAGCCTTCCCTTCCCAGCTGCCTCGGTGCTACAATTTCTGGGAGAGTTTCTGTTCTGTATGAACCTAAAAGGGGTTTATCAGTAGTTCATGCTGCTTTGGCAAGTTATTCCTCAAAGTGGAGGTTTTGGCTCTTACCCTTCCTGGTCTTTGAATACCTCTCTGTCCAAGGGAGCTGGAGAGGGACTTTGTGGGGACACATCAGATCCAGGCCTGGCTGAAAGGCACAGGTGCTCCACTGAACCATGGACAGCCAGAGATAACCACAGATAAGCCATAGATAAACCGTCATAAAATCATAAATAAACCATACATAAATCATAGATAAGCCAGAGATAAACCACAGATAAGCCAGAGATAAACAATAAATAAACCATAGATAAACCATAGATAAATCATCAATAAACCATAGACAAATCATTGACAAACCATAGATAAAGCACAGATGAACCATAGATAAACCACAGATAAACCACAGATAAAGCACAGATAAAGCACAGATAAACCACAGATAAAGCACAGATTAACCATAGGTAAACCATAAATAAACCATAGATAAACCACAGATAAACCACAGATAAAGCACAGATAAACCATAGATAAACCATAAATAAACCATAGATAAATCATAGATAAACCACAGATGAAGCACAGATAAACCATAAATAAACCATAGATAAAGCACAGATAAAACACAGATTAACCATAGATAAAGCACAGATTAACCATAGGTAAACCATAAATAAACCATAGATAAACCACAGATAAACCACAGATAAACCAAAGATGAAGCACAGATAAACCATAGATAAACCACAGATAAACCACAGACAAACCACAGATGAAGCACAGATAAACCATAAATAAACCATAGATAAACCACAGATAAACCACAGATAAACCAAAGATGAAGCACAGATAAACCATAGATAAACCACAGATAAACCACAGATAAACCATAGATAAACCAAAGATGAAGCACAGATAAACCACAGATAAACCACAGATGAAGCACAGATAAACCATAAATAAACCATAGATAAAGCACAGCTAAAGCACAGATTAACCATAGATAAAGCACAGATTAACCATAATTATCTGCTGAGGGATTTCCTGTCAGACACTTTTCCAGGGGCTGATGTGATCCCAGTACCTGTTTTCCCTCTTCTGCAGAGACGCTCCGTTTTCCCTTGGGCTCCCGGGGCAATATTTGACCTATAGCAGATGATTTCATTTCTTTGTTCACACTGAAGTGCTTTGGATCAAATTAATTCCGAATCCTGTCAACAGGATTGCTCTGCTGCTCGGTGTCTGACAGGAGCTGCTCTGCACTGAGCCCCCAGCCCCTCCTTGGAGGATCCCGATGGGCTTTTCGGGAGCGAGGGAAGAGGTCTGCAGCCCTCATGAATCAGGAATTTACTTGGAGCCAGTGGGGTGATTTTTTCCATGGGCAAGGGGGACATTTTCCAACTTCAGGAGTGCCATAATCGTCACAAAGAGCAAAGGGTGCTCTGGCATTGGCAGGGTCCTGATAGGCCATAATTAACAGACACAGAGAAGTAGCAGGAGGTTCTGCTGAGCGTGGCCGTCACTGAGACCCAGCACAGGGAGCTTCAGGCTGGCTTAGGAAGGTGATTGGAGCTGTAATCTTTGCCAGCGTGGAGTCTCAAAGTGCTCAAAGCTTTTCTCCTGACACATTTGTGAAGGTCTTGGGTCAAATTTCCCAGGAATCAGTGAAAATGCAGCTTTTACTTCCTTCTGTTTGAGAGGCTGAAAAGCAGCTGGCACACAGCAACCCAAACCTTGGGGTTTTGTGCTGTACCCTGAGCACCCCCAGGCTGGGCTGTCTGCACTGTCTGGGCCTGGATCCTTAACTCTGATCCTTCCCTGTGGGTGACACGGATGCATCAAAGCACTCAGAGCCATCAGGGAGAAGCTGAACCTCCTGCAGGTGCCTCCTGGGATCGCTCTCCCTTCATTTGAGATGGTAAAATGGGACCCAGCTCTGCTCCCAAGCCCAGAGCCGTTTCTGTGCAGCACATCCCACAGACCTGGGCAGGGTCCCAGCACACCCAGCAGCTCATCAGGGGTTAGGGTTTTGTGTTAGAGTCGGGTTTAACCCTGGATTTGCTCTGCCAAATCAAACTCTGGGTTTGGTGAGGTGCTGTGGGCACCTCGTGCATTCCACACAGCTGGAACTTGCTGCAATAAAAGACCTGAAACTCTTGGGGTCCTGCACCCCCTTTGCAAACTGATCCTTGAAGATCTACATGAAATTTCAGGATGCCAGAGCCCCCCATGGTGATTTCCAGGATTGATTTCCTGGCTTTGATTTACAGAGATGGAGGCAGCAGCATCCAGGTGGGTTTTTTCTGTTTGATTTAATGTCACAGTGCCAGGAACTGATCCCAGCTGAATTATAATCAAACAGAAACGAGGGTGTCTAGACAGGGGTTTGCATCGTTGAACAACACAACTCCACCTAACTGGATGCTGGTTTGAGCCCCGACCCACGAGGAAGGACAGGCACAAACAGTCCCTCCCAGCAGGAGTGACATTGCACGGCGCAAAAATCCTGGAGAGGGAGCAGAACCTCGGGAAAGGTGGCTGGAGGGACAGCAGGGAGCTGGAAAAGTGCCGTGAGCTGAGTCCCTTCAGGGTGTCCCATCAAACACGGGGAGTTTCAGTCCTGGACTCTGACATGGCTCTCTGCCCGTCCCTTCTCCAAGGAGGACACAGATCCATCCTTTCCTCCTGCCTCACACGTGGAGGGAGGGGACAGGGCCTAGACAAGCAAAGAAATAAATCCCACACACACTTAACAGGGTAAAACCAACCTCGGCTGCCAGAGGAGCCTGCTAATTAGCTTAACGAGATTTCTTGGAATGAGAAAATATTGCTTATTTCATTAGCTGCATGATAATTGTGCTTCAGAATGAATCGAGAGACGAATCTGAGAATTAAGATGTGAAAAAATGAAAAATAACCACTGCCAGGAAAGTGCTTTAAGCCAGCAGCCAGGTTAGGTTTAATATCCAGGAATATTGTGGGGAAGGAATGACGTGGAGCACCTGGAATGGGATTTTTTGCTCCCATGACAAGTGTGGGGAGCTTCTCCCCCATGTCCCTGGGGGTCCCAACACCAAGGATTTCTGCTGTCAGAGCTGGACCCTGAGCTGAGCCTGGGTAACCCAAAATGTGGGGCCCTGGGAGCTCTTGGAGCAGAATTCCTGGGATTTCCAGCAGCACAGAGCTGAGCAGAGAGCTGAGCACACACCTTGGGCAGGGCTGTCCCAACAGAGCCCTTGGGACCTGAGATTCCAGAGCGGTGTCCAGAGGATCAGAGCCCTCCCCGGCTGGGTTTGTGCAGATGGGATCATTTTTTGGACAGCGGAGAGCAGCAGAAGCTGCCAGGTTTGGGATGCAGCTGGTGGGCCAGCAGAATGTGGGGAATAATGGGAAAATTGCTCCATGGATAATGGGCATATTGGATGAATAATCCCTTGGCAAATAATCTGGGATCTGCCAGAGCTGTCAGCAAGGGTCAGGTACTGCCTGCGTGTGCTGGGGAAGGGCTGAGGAGGCTGCAGCTCCAGATCCAAGCTTTGCTAAACAAAGCCTAACAAAGCCCAGATGGTTTGTGAATAGAAAAGGTTTTCATCCTGTGGAAAAAAATGCAAACGTGGAATCGATGGTTCTGCTGAGGTGGGAAAGGGAGTGAAAATAAACCCAGCAGTCCAAGTTCACTCTGTGGCAGGGCTGGAAGGAAAAATGCAAACAAACAAGGTCAGGAGCAGCTCTGGGGTGAAGCAGAAGGTGCAGAACATCAGCAGAGCTCAGAGCCTCCCTGCAGCTCCAGAAACGGGACCAGTGATGGTCTATCTCTCTGTGCCACATCCATCCACCCCTCTGTGCCACATCCGTCCCTCTGTGCCACACCTGTCCCTCTGTGCCACATCCACCCCTCTGTGCCACACCTGTCCCTCTGGTAGGTTTTTAAACCTTTCCCAGATTCCTCGGAGCTGCCCCAAGCCAGGCTGAGGAAATGCTTTTGCTGCATGGGACCAAAGGAAGCAGGATCTGTGCTGGGAAGGAGGAATCTCCACCGTGGTGATGTGCTCCTGAAGGGGCTCCATGTTTGGGGATGGTCAAACTGGTTTCCAGGCCAAAATTAAAGCCAAATTCTGGTTTTTCCCTGACGGAGCTTAGAGAATGGAGAGAGCCCTGCCTGGTGTCACAGCACGTCTCAGTCTGGGGGTGACATGTGGAACATGAGCTGGCTTCTGTCCCCATCTCCTCCCTCAACCAAAACCTTCTGCCAAGTTCACTTCCACTGGGAATCCTCCTTTCTGGATGTGTCTCCAGCACAACCCCTGTGCAAGCTCTGAGCTCCTCAGGCAGGGCTCTGCAGGATCCCACAGGATCCCACGGCCGGAACACAGGAGCCAGGGGACAGTTCCAGATACTCTGGACTCCAGTGCCCCCAGTTGTGCTGAGCCTGTCTGCATCGATGGTTCCATTTCTGTGCTCCTGAGCAGACAGAGATGAGTTCCCCCCTCTGCATCTACAATGAACTGTTCTGGGTAATGTACACTTGGAAATTGAGAGCCAGCAGCTGCAGGGTTTCTTTGGTCCCCTGAGCTCCCAGCTTGTTTAATAAACTTGTATTTTTGTGAGCAGCACAGGCAATTGTGAAGGTGAGCTTAAAGGGAAAACTGCCTGTGAGCAGAACTGATTAAATATCAGGAAATACAAAGCACCCTGAGACCCAAATGACAGAGCCGCCCAGTGAAAAATCCACAAAGAGATTTTAATTAGAATTTATTACAACACGCAAAAATAAACATCTAAAAAGTCAAGATTAAATCCTTCAATCAATACAGAACTTCACAGAGAGAGAGGACTCTTCCTCTTTTCCAGCATCAGCCCAATCCCTTCTCTGAAGGCCCCTGGGAACAAAGACAAAAGGGTTGATGCAGCAGATTTGAGACCCAGGTGTTACCAAATATCCTCACCCCACCAGGGCGTCCTGGTGTCCATGAGCTCCCAGTTCCACCACAGCAGAGCATTTTCCATGTGCCCAGCCCAGATCACAGCACATCCACGTCCTGCATCACATCCATGTCCTGCATCCCTGTTTTCCGATGTCCACCCGCCACTTCACCACAGGAGATATTTGCTCCCCCTGCACCCAAGGCATTGGGATGCCTTCACTGAGGGCATAATTTCTGCCAAATTAGCTGCAATAAATTCTCTCCTCTCTATGTCAGCAGCGTTTGCCTCTGCTCCCAGTGCCACTCTGACTGCAGCAGTGATTCCAAACCCTCCTGCAGATGGGGAAGAATCCTTCCAGGAGGCCCTTTGATGTCAGCTCCACTCCAGAACAGAATCAATCTGCTGAGCAGCTTGGTCCTGCCCTGGGAATGCTCCCGGTTTGCTGCTTGCCGGGGGAAGTGAACAAGGTGTTAACAAGGGCAAGGAGCCCCGAGATGGAAGGCAGCAAGCGCAAGGCAGTGTCCAGAGACAGGAGCTGGTTAAGGCCAGAGTTTTAAGTGTTCCCAGCCCAGCCCAGTGCAGGGCAGGCTGCTCTCCTGGGCTCTGAGGATCAGCTCAGGCTGCTGGAAGGGCAGCTCACCTTGGATTTAAGGTGTCAGTCAGGAGAAGGTGACCACGGTTCGAGTGTTTGCTGTGCTGTGGGTGCCCTGGATGACTCTGATTTACTGATCCATGAGGAAATCTGCAGATGACACCAAGCTGGGTGTGAGTGTGGATCTGCTGGAGGGTAGGAGGGCTCTGCACAGGGATCTGGCCAGGCTGGATCCAAGGGACAAACCCAATAATATGAGGTTCAACAGGACCAAGTGCCAGGTCCTGCACTTTGGCCACAACAACCCCTGCAGCGCTACAGACTGGGGACAGAGTGGCTGGACAGTGGCCAGGCAGAAAGGGACCTGGGGGACTGATGGACAGCAGGCTGGACATGAGCCAGCAGTGTGCCCACATGGCCTGGATCAGGAATGGTGTGGCCAGCAGAACCAGGACAGTGATTCCTGCCCTGTACTGGGCACTGGTGAGGCTGCACCTCGAGTGCTGTGTCCAGTTCTGGGCCCCTCAATTTAGGAAGGATGTGGAGATGCTGGAGAGTGGCCAGAGAAGGGCAGCAAGGCTGGTGAGGGGTCTGGAACACAAGTGGTGTGAGGAGCAGCGGAGGGAGCTGGAGGGGCTCAGCCTGCAGAAGAGAAGTCTCAGGGGGGACCTCGTCCCTCTCTACAGCTCCCTGCAGGAGGGGGCAGCCAGGTGGGGGTCGGTCTCTTCTCCCAGGCAGCCAGCAACAGGACAGGAGGACACAGCCTTGAGCTGTGCCAAGGGAGGTTTAGGTTGGACACCAGGAGGAATTTCTTCACAGAAGGGGTGGCTGGGCACTGGGATGGGCTGCCCAGGGAGGTGGCGGAGTCACCGTCCCTGGAGGTGTTTAATGAAGCCTGGATGTGGCACTCAGTGCCGTGGGCTGGGTGACAAGGTGGTGATGAGTCACAGGTTGGACTCGATGACCTCAAAGGTCTTTTCCAGCCTGGTTAATTCTGAGATTCACTCTCCCCTGTCCTGTCACTCCAGGCCAGTGTAAAATGTCCCTCTCCATCTTTCCATCGGCTCCAAAGCAAAGCTCTGCAGCACATGAAGGACAATCAATGTCTGGATGGTTCAGAGGCACACCAGGTGACCCAGGGACTTTTGGGTCACAGCTCTGATTGAAACCAGGGGCAACCTTCAGCCCAAGCAGCATTTCAGGTCCGCCAGCACCTCTGCCTGCTGCCCAGAAAATCCAGCAGATCCTGTCAGCAGCTGACAAAACGCTGTGGTGACAAATTACTGTCAGGTTTTGCAATGAGCCAAAATAGGGGAGGAAAAAGAGAAATGCAGAGAGAGGGAAACATTTCTAATGACATTTTCCTTATTAATCAAACAGACTCACCCAAGGTCATTTTGTGCCTTTGACCTGGACACTGAAGGATTGTTTTAAAACCCCAAATCTTTGCTGTGGGTCAGGCTGCATCAGCACGTGGGGTCAGGATTCGCTGCTCATCCCCACCTCACTGGTGGCTTCCCCAGGTCACTCCCAGCCTTCCTTTGCTGCAGTGCCACCTCTCCCCCTGGGCCACGGCAGGAGGGACTCTGCTGCTGGAAGCCTGGTGGCATCTGGTGGCTTCCAGAAGAATTGGGTCATGTTCAGTCAGCTCACAAAGGTCAAGAGCAGGCAGGGTTTTCTTCTGGGGAGAAACTCTCCGTGGCATTGGAGAGGCTGATTCCAATCTGGGCACTACAGAAGAGCTGGCTGCAGTATTTTCCAAGTCCTTTATTTTGCTGGGAAGCAGTGAAATGGATTTTGAAGCAATCCCTCCTTTGACCCGCTGATTCTTTGCTGGTAACATGTATTTAATTCCAGAGCAGCGTGTTCCCAGGGTGGCTGGAAGGTAAATGAGAAACTTTTGCTATTCAGAAGGAAAATAAAATGTTTTTCACAGCTGCTGCCTATTCTTACGATTGTTGCTGCTCCAAACAAGTTTGCCTGCAATGTGAAATAAATGTCCTCTTTTATAATGCTTGGAAATCACAAGAGAAGCAGGTGAAGACTTCCTTGGAAAGAGAGTGCAGGAATGAGAGGGACAGCAAATACAGAGAGCAGGGACTGAGCTGCTTTGGGATGAGTTTGTACTGGAAAAATGGAAATGGCCGTAACTGGAACATCTCAGGAAGGGCATGACCCTGGAGATTCCCTCCTGACCCCATCCAAAGGATGCCAGCAGGGATGGAGGAAGGGCAGGGCTCTGAAAGGCCATTTTTGGACCTATTGTTTCAAAGGGGAAGCATCAGCATTAAAAACTGGGATGAAAAGTCACTCTTAACTTTCAGGTCCCTCCCAACCCAGCCCATTCCATGATTGTGACACTAAAGGCAGCACTGCTGAGCACAGGGGCAGTTTGGGATGACCCCAGTGCTGTGTCAGCACTTCCCTGCCTTTCCCAGGAATGCTCCAAAGAGCTGGAAGTGCCCTCAGGGACACCCCCGAGTCTCTGCATCTGATGCTGTAATTGCAGCAAGATCTGTGGCAATTCCTGCTCAAACCTTCCCCCTGTTCTCCTGAGAATGGAGCATTTTTAATTAACACACAATTTCAAAGGCTGCAAGACTTCCTGAATCAATGCAAATTCTGTGTTTGTACAGCAGGAGGAGGAGGGGGATTTCAGAGCCCACTCTGTGAGGAATGAATTTCATCTCATGGCCGGGTTCAGTGCACAAATGTCTGCTCAGGAATGGATTTCTGGCCATCAAACATTGTCTTTGATGCTGTCAGACAGCTGTGCAGTGTTTGATCCTGATTACCCTGAGCATCCCACCGTGGGCTGGGGTGTAATTAGATGGGAAAGGATCCCAGCAATTTATTCCACATAGCAATTGTCCCGTGAAGTATTTCTGTGGATGAAGGTACAGCTCAGCCAGATTTCCGTCCATAAACATTGGTGTTTCAGCTGGTGGCTTCTGGGTCTTCTCCCTTGAATTCCTAATCCTGGGCCTGCTCCGTGTGCCCCTGCCTGCCAGGGTAGGGCAATTGGATCCCCAGAAATACCAAAAACCAGAGGAGGAGAAGTTTCTCTGCTAAAATGCAGTGAGAGATCCAGTACAGAAGCAGCTGAGTGTTCATTGTGCTGTCTGCAGACAGAGGGAAAATCATTTGGATTGTTCTCCTTCCTTTTCTTTCTCCTTTCTCCTTCTCCTCCTTCTCTAAAGGAAGTTAAGAAAGAACAGCTCAGACCTAAACCTTCAAAGCCTGAGCTACATAAAGTGACGGCACTGGGATCCTGCAGCTGCTCCAAGCTGCTTCCAAAGGTACCTCCTGCACCCAGCTCTGGGCTCTGGGCACTGCAGGTTCTTCCCCTCTTCTCAGAAGCAGAAGTCAAGCCCCACTCTGCAGGCCCTCACCTGGGACATGGAACAAACCTCGCTGACATCACAGAATCAAGGAGTCCTTGAGGCTGGAATGGAACTTTAGGGTCGTCAAGCCCAACCATCCACCCACCACCACATTCACCTCTGAGCCATGTCCTCAAGCTGGCTTTTGAGCACTTCCAGGGATGGTGACTCCACTCCTGCCCTTCCAATGCCTGATGTCCCTTGCCACGAAGAAACTTTCCCTCATATCCAGTTTAAACTTCCCCCGACTCAGTTTGAGGCCATTTCCTCTCATCCTGGCACTGGGGGAAGAGACTGGCACCCCCTCACTGCAGCTCCTGTCAGGGACTTGTGTCAGGACCCGAGGCAGGAGGTCAGAGAGGGATGAGACGGGCTGCAGACACCTCCAGTGTGCCCCAGAACCAGAGGGAGCCACGGCACCTTTGGGATGAAGCTGGAGAGGTGGGATGCTCCAGGCAATAAATTATGGGCTGATACCTCCATCAGTTTTAGCTCCTGCTCCAGGAAAGGCCAGAGGGCCATGGAAAGGTGGTGTTTTAGGGTTTCTTGGCTTGTTCTGAGAGAAAGCTCATGGAAAAGGCACAGGGTGGGATTGTTGGGGTGTCCTGACCAGGAGCTGGACTCAATGACCCTTGTGGGTCCCTTCTGGCTGGGGATATTCCATGATTCCATGAGAAGGATCTCTGGATGTCTCTGGTCCATTCTTCCCCTCAGAGCAGGACAATCTTCAACAGCAGATCAGGTCCTCTGTGGATCCCAAAAACTTCCAAGGACTGGCACATGCCCTCCCTGGGTGTCCTGCTTCAGGGAAGATGTTCCTTATTAAAAAGAGGGAAGACAGCAAACATTGGTGTGAAGAGGCTTCCCAAACATTGGTTAAAGCAGTGGATGAAACCCACTCTAGCCAGATCCAGCTGTTCCTCACAGCTGGGACCATAAGATCTCACGTGCTGGTTTTCCATCATGTCCCAGTCAGACCTTGCCCAAAGTTTAGGAATATAAAATTTAGGAACTGCTCACCCTAAAAGTGAGCAGTTCTGGATGTTTGGAACTGGATAAAAGCAGCATTGAAGGCATCTCATTTTTCTCATCCCCAGTTCTTCATGAGAGAGAAAATACAGAAAGCAAAGTTCTCATCAGTCTCAGATGAAGGAATGTATTATCCATTAAAAGTCCCAGATTTAATGATCCTGCTTTGTCTGCACCTCTTTGGTTCATCACAATATTGTCATTTATATTTATGAGATTAGAGAGAGATTTAACATGTTACGAACTTCCCAAATCCTCAGATTGAAAAAAAAAACTCAAAAAAACCAAAAAGAGGAAGAGCTTTTTATTTTGAGTTTATGAATAAAACAAACCAAGCCAAATACCAAGGTGGGGGGCAAGAAGAGTGAGTCCTGGTGGGCAGAGAAAAGTGGGAAAGCACAAAAATTCCATCCTGGCTTCAGTTTGGGAATGCCTTTCAGGAGGCCAGTTCATCAGTGCCAGGCGAACTGCTGGGATTAAATGTAGCTATGGAGAGATGTCCCTTGGACAAAACACCTGGAAAGCCCCAGGTCGTGGCCTCCAGGGCAGGCGTGAACATTCCTCCTAACTGGGTGATTTCCCCCCTGCCTGATGTGTCACCAGGATCTCCTGGTCTGCTCCTTTACCTGAGATCTCTGCCAAGGAAACTTCCCAGGCCTGTCACACGCTGCTTTGCTTCTTCCCACTAATCCTTTGGTCTTTTTCCAGTTTTTTTGGTAAAAAGTATTGGAAAAGCCTAACAGCTGCTGGCATGGATATCTCAGAGCCAGGCTTGTACAAAGGACAGGGGCACTGAAGGTCCCAGCCTTGACTTCCTTGCTTATTCATCCACTGCATTCTACCAGACCACCCTCTGTGGCTTTGACCAAAAATATCTCCTGAAATCCCAAATCTTGGAGATCCAAAGCCTTGAGTGAAACCCCCAAGGAAGGTCTGCCCACCTCCTCCTGGCTGTGCCAGGCGCAGCAGCCATTCCTGGGGAACTCGAGGCAGATGAAGGTCCCCATGCCTCCTGACAAGTCTTCCCCCACCAGGACCTGGGACAGGGACATTTGAAAGGTTCTGAAGGGCTGATGGATACAGGATTGAGGGAGAAGATGGTTGAAATCCCACCACTCACCAAGGTGTCCTGCCAGGCCTGGACCTTGTTCATCCTTTGCAATCCTTTGTGTGGGTGCAGCAGCCATGATTCCCCTCCAGACCTGCAGTTCCTCACCCTGGGCCCAGTCACTCCCTTCCCAACCATGGCAGTGTCAAGGACACCTCCACCCATGCTGCTCCTGGCCTCTCCCGCAATCCCCGGTCATGGCATTTTTGGATCAGGCTGGGAAAGCAATGGTTCAGTTTCTGGGTCAGAACCTGTGGAAATCAGCATCTTCCACAGTCATGGCTTTGAAACCTCGGCTCCAGCTGGGAGGGGAGTGACCTTTCCAGAGCAGATCCTTCCTGAAGCTGCCAGGAGAGCATTTTGTTCTTGCCCTGCTGAGCCCTCTCACAGAGGGCTCTGGACTGACTTTCCTCCTTCCTCTACTTTCATTATTTTCCTCACCTTGAAATGACAGCCAGACTTGGAAGAGAAAAGCAAACCAGAACTTTTGTAGGTAAAGTATGAAAGAAAACGCAGTGAAGTGGTGCAGAGCAGGCCTTGCCCCTGCAACCAGACCCTCCTGAGGTTCTCCAGCGCTTCCTGGAGGGACAAGGAGCCTCTGTGAAGAATATTCCTTCTCTCCATCCATGGGCACATGGACAATGCTGTCCTCACCTGCAGTGGCTCCACAGGACACGTGACCCTGCCACAGTGACAGCTCTATTTTGCTCCCACTCCGAGACGATTTGCAGCCAACAAAAAAAAATGTTAAGATGCAAAAGCAAGAAAATTGTGTCAATGGTGTTTGGCTGTGGCCCAAGCCCAGGAACACAGCAGGCGTGGGAGCTCCCTTGGATGTTTTTGCTTGATGAACTCCCACTTGAAACGGCTGAGGAATTTCAATATTTGGACAGATGGCTGGATTCCCAAAGCCGAGTTTAAAATACATATGGAAGCTCTTCAGAAATCACAGTCTCTTCCTTTGCTGGGAGTTATTTCTCAGAAGAAAATATTCTTCCTATTTTGTTGTTTGAATGACCACAGTTGGGAACCTCTTCCCACCACAGACTGCGCTGGACCCAGGATATTTTCCGTACTTATGTCCCCTTCCAAGGTATTGGGAAGGGCTGTCCTTGGGATCATTGCCTTTAAAACAGACTGGATTTTGTCTGCAATCAAGGAGAGCTCTGGTATCACCAGGTAACAAATTCTGATAGGCCCATTTCCACATAAATCCTACCCAAACTCTCCATTTTCCAATAAATCCTACCCAAACTCTCCACCAGGCTATACTTCCAAAGCAAGGAAGAAAATGATATCATCACAAAGGGGCTGAAATGATAAAAAGGGAGGTTAAAAAAAATTATGGCGTGAAAATAAAATCATGAACATTTGACCTTCCTCCAAGTCAGTGCCATTCTCCTGACAACAGGGAAGAACAACAAAACTAAAAGGAAGATTAACTTTTTAGGTTAAATCTGTTATTTCATGAAGAAGAGGATGAGCAAACCCCCCAACCTGTGCAAACCAGACCAGGCCCTGGGGGTTTCTCACCCTGCATGGCTCAGTCTCATCAATGGAATTCTTTGCTTGGTTTGGTTTTTTTGGTTGAAGTCCTCTCAGAGATTTGAATTGCCCAAAGAAAACTGGGAGATGTCCTATAAATCAGAGAGCAAAATGAGCTTCAACAGAATGCACTTAATCAGAGAATCCCAGAGTGGTTCGGGTTGGAAGGGGCCTTAAAGCCCATCCATTCCCACCCCATGCCATGGGCAGGGACACCTCCCACTGTCCCAGGCTGCTCCCAGCCCTGATTTCCCCTCTGCCTCCTCCCCCAAAGAATGTAAAGCATCACACTCCACACCATTTCTAACTGCTAGCAGGGAGCACATCCTGAGACCTACAGCTCATTCCTCTCCCCTCTGACAGCTCCTCCACATCCACCTCCATCCTGAGGGTGAATCAGAGAATGGCCTGGGTGGGCAGGGACCTTAAAGCCCATCCTCTTCCACACCCTGCCATGGGCAGGGACACCTCCTTCCATTCCAGGTGGCTCCAAGCCCCCTCCAGCCTGGCCTGGAACAATTCCAGGGATGGGGCAGCCACAGCTTCCCGGGGCACCCTGTGCCAGGGCCTCACTGCCCTCCCAGGGAGGATTTTTTCCCCAATATCCCACCTAACTCTGCCCTCTGGCAGTCTGAAGCCAATCCCCCTTGTCCTGGCACTCCATCCCTTGTAAAAAGTCTCTCTCCATGTTTCTTGTCAGCTCCTTCAGGCCCTGCAAGGCCACACTGAGGTCACCCCAAAGCTTCTCCTCTCCAGGCTGAACATTCCCAGCTCTCGCAGCCTTTCCTCCCAGCAGAGCTGCTCCATCCCTCTGCTCATCCTGGAGCCTCCTCTGGGCTCTCTCCAGCAGCTCCAGCTCCTCCCTGTGCTGGGCCCTGGGGCTGGGGCAGCTCTGCAGGTGGGGGCTCAGCTCTGCCCCCCCTCCCCTGCTGCCCACGCTGTGGCTCAGCCCAGGGCATGGGGTGGTCAGGGCTTGGGGCAGCCCCAGCTCTCACCCACAGCACCCACAGCACCCACAAGGTGCTGCTCCATCTGCTCATCCCAGCCTGGATGAATCCTGGGGGTTGTTCCAACCCAAGTGCAGCTCTTTAACGTGGCTCTTGGCAGGATCAAACCTCAAGCAGCTGCCTACAGATACTGTAGATCCTACAGATCCTGTAGATCCTACAGATCCTATAGATCCTAGAGATCCTATGGATCCTGTGGAGCAGACGGAGCCCTGGAGCCAGCCCTCCCTCCCAGGCAGAGTGGGACACTCACAAACCCCCCGCTGCAGACAGAATCTCACTGAGGATGAAGACGTTTGCTCTGTTAGCATGGAAAACATGCACTCCAAGTCTTGTTGGAGTGTCAACTGCCTGGGAGCTCTTTTTCCCAAGGAATGTATTTATTCGAGCCCTCTTTGATCATCCAGGGATAGAAGCCTCAGCTATGTCTGAGCACATAAAAAACTATTTTTTTGTTGCAGAGACCCGAGCAGGTTGGTTTAGTGACAGTGATTTATGGAGAGCTCCCTTTTCAGAGGCTATAATGTTAATTAATTGCTTCTGGAGGACTTGGATAAAAAGCATATTTACTCCTGCCACTGTCAAACGCTCCCGTATTTTGTGCATTCCCCAAATCTTTCCGATGGATGTCCACAGAACAATGGCTCAGTAAACGAGGCAGCTGCAGGAGGAGATCAGACACACTTCTGAAATAGTCAATTATTTAGATTAATTAAGGAGTAATGCCTCTGCATGCATTTTGCATGTCATTTGAATATTCCAAAGCCAGAGCTTTCAGCTGTTACTGTGCCTCTGGCAGAGCCACATGCCTTGCAGCAATCACAGGGAATGCTGCTCTACAGAAACTTTGGGATTTTTGTGTGCCGGGAGTCCTTGGGAAACCCGGCAGCATCTCTGAGGAGTGGCAGAGACTGGTGTTGAAACTGGTTCCAGGGCAGAAGCAGCTCTGTAGGTATCTCACCGAGTAGGGAGGCATCCCTTGGGATGGGTTCTGTAAATGCCTGGAACCTACAGCCAGATCCTTATCTGTATTCAGGCACCTCCCTCCCACAAAATTACCAGGGATTATGTGCTTTTAAAAATCCTACCGGGTACTTATTTGCATTTTTATGTGCCTGGCTGCCTTTGAAAAAAAACCATTTCTGGCAGCCAAGTCTAAGGGAATCCAAGGGGAATCCCCTGGTCTCTGCTCACTCCAGGACTGGGGACAGATCCGTGTGTTCAGGGACACTCTGCTGCTCATTTCTGGCCTGTGCAGCCTTTAGGGGTCATTGTCCAGAGATCCAGAGTCCCAGCATGGTTTGGGTTGGGGAGAAACTTAAGGATCACCCATCCCACCCCTGCCATGGGCAGGACACCTTCCACTATCCCAGGCTGCTCCAAGCCCTGTCCAACCTGGCCTTGGGCACTGCCAGGGATTCAGGGCCTCCCCACCTCACAGGCTGCCACTGAACGCCACAGGAAAAAGCTCCTTGGGCCTGGTCTCTGGTCCATGCTGAGCCCTGAGCACTGTCCAGGAGACTCGAGGTCAACACAGCTCAAACCAGGCCGTGGAGTGTGCTGATGAGCAGTGTAATAACCATCAGTGTAAGAATGATCAATTCCCAGACAATTTCCTGCCTTCACCGTGCTCCTTAGTCTGGATTCAGGCTGAAAGTCCCCAAACCAGGCTGGTTTTTCTGGGTTTTTCCCCATCCAAGCCTGAAGAGCAGTCCAGAGAGCCAGGAGAGAGAGAGGCTCCTCCAGGCTCCTCCAGGCTCCCTGCTTAGAATCACGGCATTGGCAAGGTTGGAAAACACTTCTGATTCTTCATCAAGGCCAACTGTCAACCCAGCACTCTCAACCAAGCAATTCCTTCCCTCTGCCTCACCAAGACAGAGGAGGAAAACATGCCAGGAGATGTGGGAAGACTCCTTATGCCAAGGCAGTCCTCAGCTCTCCGAATTCTCCTTCACAAGGGGACCGAAAACAAAATAAAAAATAATTCTGCTTAAAAATGCCTAAGAAATAAAATGGAACCTGCAGGAACCCAGCCCAGAAAGCTCTGCAGAGGCTGAGGGAGCAGAGAGAGCAGACCCAAGCTGTTTCTGGAAGCACAAATGCTCTGCCTTGACATGGGAATGTCCTTCAGGAGCAAAACACAAAGCTGAACATCGAGGCCTCATCTTCTTCCACAGGAGCTGCGAGGGGGAGGGTGGCACAACCCCCCAGCCCCTCAGTGACCCCTTCCCCTCTCCCCTGGCTGCCAGGGACGAGGTTTATCCATGATGGAGCTGAAAACACCTGATACTCTCAGAGGAATGAAGCCAGTATAAAAAATCCTGCTGGAAGTGTGGCCCTGAGCTGGAGTGGGGGGTGAAGCCCTCTGAGGCTTGAGCCAGGGATGAGGAGCACAAAGACCAGACAGAGAGTGCCACAGAAGCCCTGAAAGAGTCCCTTGTCCCCTCTCTCTCTACAAAGACAGCTTGGGGACCTGCTGTGATGTTTCAGAGGACTAAAAGGTCCTTTGCTGTTCCCAGCCTGGGGCAGGTTCAGCACTGTGTGACATTGCTCTGATGCCTTGGCCATCCCTGGGCTGTCCCCTGCTCATCTCTCTGTCCCAGGAAGCGGATTGGGATCAAACCCTTGGGCCGATTTTCAGCCAAACCATTTCTTCCCCTGCAGACAGAGAACCTTCAGCAGGTGGAGGTGGTGCTGAGCCGAGCAGCACAGCCAGGGATGCTCCTGTGAGGAGCAGCAGGTCCAGAGCTGTGCCTGGAGGGGAAATTCCCAGCAGGGACCGGGCTCTGAGGCTGATTTCCCACGGATGCAGAGGTGGGTGAGAAACCTGGGGGCTCCTGATGGCTTCTCCCCGAGAGCTGTCACGCCTCCAGCTGCTCCAAATAGCCACCGAGTCCCTTCCCCCTGGATCCTGCTCCATCCCACTGAATGCACAGGGCAGGAGCCACACTGGGCTTCTCTCTGAACCCCACACAGGCAGGGGGGGGAGCCAGAGCTGGCAGCCCCCAAGCTGGGCTCGTTCCTGAGTGAGCCCTGCGCTCCCTCCTGAGGCTCTTCCCAGCCTCTCTGCACTTTCTGTTATCCCCAAACTGTTCCTCAGGCTGTGTCTGACCAGTGAGTGACCACTGCAACCAATGGAGAGGTTCTGGCACGCACTGGTAGAGTAGATTTGGGATATTTGCCGTAGATTTGGGATATTTGTAACAGATTTGGGATATTTGCCGTAGATTTGGGATATTTACAGTAGGTTTGGGGTAGCACAAGCCCCATCCAAGCACTGGGCTGGTCACTGCATCAATTGGGCCACGAAGATCTTCTAAGCTCAGGTGCTGTCACAAGAGCCTATCCATGGAAAAAGCCTAATCTGATGGAGAAAAAATAAATAAATGGTTTAACAGTCTTGCCCAGATTTGTTCTGGGTTTATATCTCCTTGGATTCACCTGATCCAAAGGGAAGCTTAAAACTCCATCCAAAGCCAGTGTGTAAATCTAAGAAGCCCCTCCATAGGCTGCAATTAATTGGAACAAAAATAAGAACCCGCCAGGTCTCCCTTGATGACCTGATACATAAATTCCTATAAATGGGAGCTGACAGAATTGGAAAAAGCTGATGAGGAAGTGGAAGAATATTCCTGTATTGAGGCAGCCAAGTCTGTTTGGAAGGGTCACCTCCAGAGGACACCTTTCAAGGCACAGAAAGGTTAAATTTTGAAGTCCAATCCTCTGATAAATAAAATATTCCTGAACTCTGCATGACTGCAGGAAGATCTGGGGATTAGCACAGCCTGAAATGAAAAGCCAGCCCACGTGTGGGTGTGCAGAGGGGGCTGTGCTTGGCACATCCTGGGGATCCTGGAAAGGCTTCGAGAGAAAAGGCTTAAGGAAAGCCTGAAAGACTGAGGAAATCTTGAGCTGGACACGCCTGGGATGCTGGATTCAGGATCTGTTGGATATATGGGAATGCTTTGAAGGCTGAAAGGCAGCCTTAGTGCTCCCTTTTTAACTAGAGGATCATTTCCGTGGGCTGGAGTTTTCCAGGGGTGTCCTGGGGTGTCCAGCAGTCCAGAGTGGCCCTGGGGCAGCTCAGGGGCTGTGGCAGCAGCAGTGCAGCCACTCAAAGCAGGTTCTACCCACGAGCTGCTTGATGCTTCACAGGCTCCTCCTCAGCCCCATCCTCTGCCAGATCCCCCCCAGCGACCCTGAACGGGACCAGTGCAGCAGGATGGGCACAGCTCCAGGGCCTCCTTCCCGCTGGGATCTCCTGAGAGGCACTGGTGGCACTGGCACTTCCCTTGGGGACAGAAAATCTCCTTCCCATGAGCTGACCCACACTGCCCACACCTTCAACTCGTGTTTTATTGCGCTAACAGGATGAGCCAAGAGCTCAACACTGTCTGCAACCCTCATCCTGCTGAGAAGGAACTCATTAGAGGGGATTATGGCAAATAAAGTTTAAGGAAATGAAGGGAACTCATTAAAACAGGATGATTTTTGCTGGCAGCTTGCACCCCTCGGAGCTCTGCAGAGCTGCACGGAATTCCAGGAGTCCTGGGCTTTCCAAACTGCTCAGGGACACCTGGGGAGGCTTTGAGGGTTTGGGGGTTGCTGCTTTTTTTCCCAGTCAATCCCTGTGGGAACACAGTGCAGGCTGAGGGAGAACATCCCACTCCAGTGGAAAACAGGGAGAGTCCTGCCTCAGGAGCTGCCTCCTTGACCGACTGGAAGAAGAAAAATTCCACCTTTAGCTCATTCTGCAGCGCCCAGTGGGATCTCCTGCTTGCTGCCCACAGCACAGCAGGTGCCCGGTGCCCTTGCTGGGATGGCTCCGAGCTGTCCCTGCACAGTATCCCAAGGAAGCTGAACACAGCAGCTGCCTGCAAGCCAGGAAACTTTCAGCCTTTTGTGGGTTTTTTTTAATCTCCTTGAAGTTTTGGAGCTCTGTGCCAGCCAGAGAACGCAGGTGCTGCGGCAATTAGGAGTGCAGGACTTCCATGGAGCCATTGAACATCCCAATTATCTGCTCTGACAAATGCTCCATTCTCCCCTCATCTGTTATCTCCATTTCCAGGAGCTCCTTTGTAACCCGACCCACGGATTGCTTTGTGGTTTTTTTTTAATCTCCTTGAAGTTTTGGAGCTCTGTGCCAGCCAGAGAACGCAGGTGCTGCGGCAATTAGGAGTGCAGGACTTCCATGGAGCCATTGAACATCCCAATTATCTGCTCTGACAAATGCTCCATTCTCCCCTCATCTGTTATCTCCATTTCCAGGAGCTCCTTTGTAACCCGACCCACGGATTGCTCTTGGCTGGCTCCTCTGGGAGTTCTGCCTGTGTCACTTCCAGCTTTCTGATTGTCCAGTTACCGCCATCCCTGCCCGTCCCATCCTATTGATTCATTCCCTGCTGCACGGGGCGGGGGGGTTATCCAGCCCCTCAGCGGGGAATGGGATATCCCTGCCTGCAGCAAGATGGCAAAGCCAAGACTGTGGAAGTGGGTGAGCTCTGAAAGGAGAAATGGGGCTTGCATCAATCCCCCAGGAAGAGAGGGATAAAATCCCAGCTTGGAGAACACTTCCAGGGAATGTTCCATGCAACACAGACAGTGGGGGCCAGGACAGAGGGAATGGCTTCAAACTGACAAAGAACAAACAGGTTTAGGTTGGGATATTGGGAAGGAATTTTCCCTGTGAGGGTGGGCAGGCCCTGGAATAGAATTCCCAGAGCAGCAGTAGCTGCCCCTGGATCCCTGGCAGTGCCCAAGGCCAGGCTGGACATTGGAGCAGCCTGGGGCAGTGGGAGGGGTCGATTTAAGGTCCCTCCCAACCCAAACCAATCTGGGATTCTGTGCTTCAACACTGGCCTCAAAAATGCCTCAGGAAGGAAAGAACTCATCTCTGGTTTCCTTGGGTTTTCATTTTGTTTTTTCATAAACTTCCCATTCCCAGAATTTCACTCTCATTATATACACCTGCTCCTCCACCTGCTGATACCTTCTGGTAACAGAGGCATCTCTCTGTTTATAAAAATGCCAGTTCAGTGCATTTCTGCACAATATGATGGGACTGGAATTGAATCTCCTGCTTGTTTGGGTCTCCATTTCATTATCGAGCAACTTGGCAAAACTAAACACATTCATTTAATATATTTAGTGTCACCACACCTCCATTTACTTTCCTCCTCCCAAATGGGGCACAACAGGACTATTTAGTTATTTCCCAGGTGGATTCAGCCCTTTCTGGTGGGTCCTGGGGCAGGAATTCAACATCTTCACCAGCCACGGTGGGGCTGTCACTGCTTAAGGACAGGGATGTGCTTTGTTCCCAGCACAGTCATCTCTGGTGTCACCTTAGAGACAACAAACGTGGCAGGACAGAGAGGAGAAGGAGGAGATGGGAGGAGGATGGAGTTTTACAGAATTCCAGGAGCAGGACAGACCAGCAGGGACTGGGATTAAGGGCATTCTCCAGGATTATTCCCAGCTCCCTGTGCTGGTGGCTGTCCTGCCATCACACACCCGGTCCTTGCATTCACTGGGGCAGGACTGTCCCCTCTCACTGTCCCTGCCCTGTGGGAGATGGATGTGAAGGGCAGGGAAGGTGCTGGAGAGTGAATTTCATTGCCCCTGCAGTGAGGGGCTGTCACAGAGGGGACAAGGAAGGAGTGCCAAACCATTGTTCCTCAGGCTGCCCTGCCCTCCTGCACCACGGGAGCGGCCCTGGGGAATGCCTGACCCTTCTCACAGCACTGGGATTCCCGTGGCTCCCAATCCCTGCTCAGCCCAAGGACTGCTGTTCCAGGAAGGAAACACCAAGTGGGAAGAAGAGTGCTGGCAGTTCCTTTGGAGGATCCTTCCTTTCTCTTGGCTGGTGAGCAGAGGGGGGAGATTGAACAGGCTTCCCTGGCACTGGAAAACTGAAGAAGAGCCTTGGAGCTGGTTTGCACAGCTCCTTCCTCACACCCCTTACCTGTTCCCTTCTGCAGGAATACGGGAGTGTCCAGTGGACACATCCAGAGCTGGAGCCTCCACAGACCTGCCCAAACACCCAGAACTGGGCTGTATTTTTTCAGACTGACACAATCCCTCCTTGACATGATTCCAGGGCTGTTCAAACCCTCCCGTTCAGCTGCGTTCCCAGGGAGCTGCTCCAGGACTTGAAGAGATAAACTCATCTCCTCTCCGGCTGCCTGTTTGTGGGTAAGGCTGTGATGAGTCACAGAGATGCAGGGAGCTCCTGGGGGCTGGGAATCCATGGGAACAGCTCATTTCCAAGGGACCAAGCTCAGGTGTTGTGCACATAAAGCAATTCCTTCTCCTCTGCTGACTCATTTCCCTGGGTGAGCAGCACGAGGGCCAGAAAAGCCCTGCCTGCGTTGTTAGGTCAGTCCCTTCCAAATTAATGATTTCTTTCTCCAGCTGACACTTGCTGTGAACACCTGGAGCTGCCAGAGGCCCTGTCAGGCTGCCAGAGGCTCCCGGAGCTGCCAGGGAACTCAGGCACTCCCCAGAGCTCCCGTTAGACCCTGCCCAAAAGGAGCAGCTCAGGAATAATCAGCCAGAGCTTCCTGCAAGGAACAAGCGCAGACAGCTCCAATTGCCCTGGATCTGCTCAGCGCTGCAGGAGGCCTGGAGACTCTGGATGCTGCTGCTGATTAGCCTTTCGTTTGTGATGCTGGAATTAAGGACAAACGTGGGGAATTCCTAACGGTGCCACAATCCTCAAGACCCAGAGATGTGAGGATCAGGATAGTATGGAAGGCAAAAAACTCTCGTGCCAGTGCCAGGGGAGTGGTAGCCCAGTTCAGGGACAGTCCAGGCTGATTCCCTGTGGGCAGAAAGGGGAGCTGCTGGTGCTGAAGGATGAATTAAGCTTTGGGTGTTTTCCTGCACTGAGCAGAGCAAAGCCACTGCTGCCTCAGGTGAGCCTGGCCATGGGCTCTGAGCCGGGACCGCTCTCCTGCCTGGAATGACGCTGGAGAATCCTGGAGCACAACACAGGATTGGTGTTATCCTGGAAAAGAGGGTCACTGATGGAGCACAGCTCTGAAATGGAATGGGATGGACCCCCCTCCCCCTGGAGCCTCCCTCAGGGATTCAAATTTAGGGGAGCTGGTTCCTCTCCTCTCCCCACCCTGGCCAGGAGGAATCCATCCAACAGCTCACCCATAGCCTTGGATCAGGGATGTGTTTGCCTCAGTGAGCTTTTACAGGTTTTTTTAAGCATGCAGCTCCCTGTAAGTAGTATCTTTTAATTTCTCATGAATAATGATTAGTCTATAACTCCAATCAGTCCTTAAGATCCTGCACCTCATCAGGAAGTTAATTACACTTAGTTAGCAATTGCAACAAAAGACGTGCTTCTTGTTGACTCTGCTCCAAATCCTCATTTCTTCTCCTGACAGGCCTTGTCTCATCTCCCTGGGAAGCGCCTTGGCCTCCATTTATTTACAAGGCTGTCTTTATTTCAAAGAAACTCTGAAGTGACCTGACAGGGAGAAATCTGAGGAAATTATGGGAGGCCTGGCTGATGGCAACAAAACAAGCTGAGATTTCCAGAAATAAGTGTCAGCTCGAGCAATGAGATGTCAGATCAGCTCATTAGAGTGCAAGAAAAGCCTTCTGCCCTTCCCAGCCTGGCTGCATCCCCCAGTTACTCAAGGACTGGTTATGGGATTGCTTTTGCTTCCCTGATTTGCACGGGGCACTGAGAGCACGTGCAGGTTCCTGAGCCAGCTCCTGAGCTCTGATCCCTCCTGGCTCAGCCTCCTCCTGGAGCATCAGCAACCTCTGCATGAGCTGCTCCAGGCCCTTTCCCAGCTCCTGGGAGAGCAGATCCTTTTCATACCCTGAGTGAGCCTGGAGGTCTCCAAGCACTGGGGACAAACCTTGGGCCACCACCTCCACCCCTGCCACGTGTCACACACATTTATCACCTATAAATGTGTCACGTTTATTCCCGAGGAGCTGCTGCCACTGTGCTCTCTCTCCAAGCCAACAGCCTACAAGGGAAGAGTCATTTCGACCGCTTTTATTCCTATTTATTCCTGTTCATTCTATGCCCTTTACAGGTTTGATTCACCCGTGCCCTGTAGAGGTGATTCCCTCCCTTACATTTCAGGTGTTTCCCACCACAGTGACTCCCATTTCTCCAGCAAATCTGCATTTTTTGGCATTCCCAAGGGGCTGCTGATGGGCTGCAATTCTCTGTTTTCCTGTCTGCAATTCTCCTAAGGAGCTCTGGGGGTGATTTATGGCTACCAACACTCTGTAGTGGTTTTTCTCTTGAATTAAGGATTGTTCTCCACAAAATCTCCATCTGCAAGTCCTGTGGCTTCTGCCTTTTTGTGTTGCTAATGCTGATCTTTGTTTCATTTGCATCTCATGCTGTGCTGCCACAAGAAGTGCTTTGTCTTCACCTGTCTGGTGACAAAGAAGAGCCAGAGAAAAATCAGATAAAGCCTCCCTTGATGTTCCTGAGCATTGGAGCTGTCACAGGGGGCTTAAAGATGCCATGTCACAGGGGAGGGTGTGTTCTGAAATGTGTGGAATGCTCCTTTCTTTCAGTATTTCGATTTTCTATCCCTATTTTGAGACCTGTTATACTCATTATGGAGCCCAAATGACATTTGGTTTAAAGCCATCAGCCTTCCCTGGGGTTGTCCCCAAACAGGGGGGTCTCACCTGGGTTCAATGGCCTGTCTGTGCCTCCGATTTTTAGTGGAACAGGATAGGACTCATCTTGCTGAAGGTTTTACAGCCCATCCTCCCCAGGATGGAGATTCATGGCAGATTTCCATGGAGACTTTCAGTGCCTCTTGGGCTGCATGATATCCATGGATAAACTGGTCAGGAAAGCTGGGATGAAACCAGCAGATAAGTGGTCAAACGAGGGAAATCTGCATTGCAGGCCAGGAGCTGAGGATCCTCAGAGGATTTAGGATTTTGCTGATACAGGAGCGGTGTTTGATGCACCTTTAGGTGATTGCAGTGAAAAGCTGCAGGGAGTGGCCAGGCTGAGGAGCAACCCCTGGCCAGCTGTGGAGTGGGGCTGGGGGCCAGCACTGTCCTGTGAGGTGGCTCTGGGGGCACCTCCCATGGCTTTGGTGTCTGTGCCGCTGCTCAGCCTCTGCCTGATGGGCTCAGCACAGGGCAGAGCTGCCCGAGGCCTGATTGCAGCTGTTATTGAACCTTTTTTGGTGCTTCATGACCCTCAAACTGCTGCGTGTGCTTTGGGAATGGGAGCTGGCTCATGGCCCTGCGCTCTGGTTTGCCTCTCCTCCCTCTGCCTTCCCTTCCTGCTCTGTGCCCACCAGGGCAGGGCGCTGATCACATCATCCCAGGAGCCTTTTTTGGGAAGTGCTGCCACCAAACCTCCTCAGGCATCACCCTGGTTCGGGCCCCTCCAGCTTCCTGCTGTTCCCAAATCCCGTGGCTTTACCTGGGTCTGGCCCTGGAGCCAAACCCAGCTGTTCCTCCCTCCCAGCCTCCTCCTTCTGTTTGTTTATAAAAATTCTTGATGGCTTCCACATTCATTAGCAGTTTGCCATCTGCTGTCTTAATAAAGTAATAAATGAGTGTCGTGGTGAGTTTCTTGACGGGCTTGAAAGCTTCATTTGCATAAGTATTTTCATCCATCTCTTCTAATTCTGCTCCCTTTCATCTGCAATGTGTCCTGACTCTTTCTGTTCCTGGAGGTCTCTTCCAAAACGCTGCTAATGCTGGGACAGGTGTTTATAAAACATTAAAAAAAGCCATTGCAGGATCCCAGGTTGGGCTGTCCTCGATGACTTTCAGAGCAGAGCTGCTGCTTTCAGAGTGTTTTTCTTATTAAAGCAACAAGAGGCTTCTTCCCACCACATCTGCACCTTCCCAGGCCCTGGGGCTCAGCCTGGGCAGGGTTTTTCTTGGTTTCAGAGCAGCACCAGGGATTTGTTCACTGGGTGCTGCTAATTTTAGTTCAGGTATGTTAAAAAAAAGCCCATTTTAGCTGCTGTCATTCCTTCCTCCGTGCGGGTTTATGCAGCAGGGAGGGTTGCTCTGCTCTCCCAGCACTTCTGAAGGAGTTCAAGGGCTCAGCAGAGGGTGCAGGACTGTTCCCTGCTGGCTTTCTCTCTGCTTATCAGTCACTCCTCGCTCATGGCGAGAGTGGCCCTGGCTGTGGATGGGCTGCAGTGTTTAAACATTCAGCTCAAGGCTCCCCCAAGCCTGCGCTGAGCCAGGAATCCATTTTTCCAGCAGGTTTGGCCTCAGGTGTGTGAGGAGCAGGTGGGAATCAACTGCAGCTGAAGAATCTTCCCACACTCAGGCTAAAGGAGCTGCACAGTGCAGGGTCCCTCCCTGCACTCCCGTTTAAAGGCTGTTTTCATGGAATTTCCTGAGCTGGAAGGGACCCACAGGATCACCCAGTGCATCCCCTGGCCCTGCACAGACACCCCAACACTCCCACCCTGGGCATCCCTGGCAGCGCTGTCCCAACGCTCCTGGAGCTCTGGCAGCCTCGGGGAGGATTTCCTAAACCCCAGCACAAGCCACAGCCCCGTTCCCCTCCTCTGGGAGTCCAGGAGCCCTGGAAGGAGCTCCCAGAGCACACCTGGCAGAGCCACACCTGCAGGAGCTGCTCAACCACGCAGCCCTCACGCTTCTTCCAGAGCTTTTTCTGCTCCTCTTAATTCATGGGAATTAATGGGAATGTGTTCCAACTGCAGGGGTGTCAAAACAGCTCATTCCAACATCAAATGCCTGCATTTTGCTGCTTAAAATAGACATTCGAGGCAAGCACGCTGCAGATTTGAAAAGCCAACAGCTCATCCTCCTTCTCCTTCCCCAGGCAAGGAGTCCATGGGGAGATGGTTTCATCCATAGCAGCAACTTCCAGAGCTTCGGGAATCATGGAATGTCCTGAGCTGGGAGGGACCCACAGGATCACCCAGTGCATCCCCTGGCCCTGCACAGACACCCCAACAACCCCACCCTGGGCATCCCTGGCAGCGCTGTCCCAACGCTCCTGGAGCTCTGGCAGCCTCGGGGCCGTGCCCATTCCCTGGGGAGCCTGGGCAGTGCCCAGCACCCTCTGGGGGAAGAACCTTTCCCCAAAATCCACCCCAGCCCTCCCCTGACACCAGGGGGAGGGGTGAGGCCATTCCTCAGGTCCTGTCCCTGTCACAGAGCAGAGCTCAGTGCCTGCCCCTGCTCTTCCCCTCACAAGAAGCTGTAACTGGGATGAGTCTCCCCTCAGTCTCCTCCAGCTGAACAAACCGAGAGCCCTCAGCTGCTCCTTGTGTGGTTTCCCCTCTAAAAAGGCCTTTATCCCCTCGTTTTGGGGAGGCTTTTCCAACAGAAGTGCCACCACCCCCTCTCTCTGCTCCTGCCACCCCTGCCCTAGCTGTCCTGGGGTGTGTGACCCCCTGAACCCCCTTGTTTGATGAATTTGGGGGACATTAATGGGCAGCATCTCCCTCAGGGCACCATCTCCAGCAAGATCAAGCATCCTCTGCATCTCCTTCAGAGTTTGCATCCATCAGAGGGGGTCAGTGTCAGGCTCAGAGGGGTGGGAACAGCCTGTCATCACCAGGAGCTCCTGATCCTGCTCTTCAAATGCACCCATCGGTGCCAAACAGGGATTAAAAACATCCCCGTGACCTGAGAATCGATCACAGGGTAAAATCTGCCCTTCAGGTGCTTCAGGGATATGGCCACAGAAGCCACGTGTGACAGGAACCCCCCCAAAAAGCTGTGGTGTCTGTGGTGGCTGCCCCAGACCAGGCAATCCCAGGTAGGGGCTGAAAGCAGAATGTGAGCCCAACAGCTGGCTGGTTTTTTGCATTGGTTCTGCGGCTTTCTTTTTCTTTTTGCTTCCCCTGACAAATAGTGGATGTGCTTAAAAAGTGCACTTTCAGAACTTTTTGTGAATCAGTAAATAGTTTCAGCTGGGAAAAAAATTAAAAGAAAGTAAAAGAGAGAGATGAAGCAGCCCGAGTTAAAGAAGAGCGGGGAATTAAGCTTCTGTTTAGTTTCTGACACCTTCCTGTTCTCTCGGGGAAGCAGAAGCTTCCTGTTTTCCTCATGGACATCCAACACCTGGCAAGGAAATGTGGGAGCTGCCAGGATGGGCCACAGGAAGAGAAAGCAATTCCCTGACAGGAGCAGAGTGCCCGGACCCCCATTTCATTCCCAGATGCTCCCAAGCCAACATTTCCCTCCCCTGAACATCCAGGGGACTGGATTAGAAATGCCAGCTCTGCTTTCCCATCCATTAAGTGCTGGGCTCTGGGAGAGCTGACAAATCACAGAGGTTTGCAGTGCACACGGATTTCTGCTGCTTCTGCAGACTCCAGAAGGATAAACAAGGACATTTTTCATCCACTTCAGGAGCACTGATAGGAACTTTTGATTTTAATTTGAACTGGGATTTTCCCTGTAATACGACCTTTGACTCCTGCAGCTCTGGCTCTGCCTGGAAGGGCTCTGGGAAACTCCGTTCAGAACATTCATCCCAGCAAATTTTGAATTCCCAAATGTAGTCCCAGGTTGAAAGGTGATGTGGTCAGGAGATAAATGTTCTTCAAAGACTCCCCTTTTTCCAGGGTTTCAGGCAGTTGCACCTTCAAACCCTCTCAGTTACAAACCACGAGTCAGAGGCATCCCTGCATTAGCGCCCGGATGGGAACAGGCAGGATTTAATAGAATTGACAGGATTTAATAGAATTGACAGGGTTTAATAGAATTCCCTGTCACCTCAGGCAAGAACAACTCAGACATCTCAGATATTTGAAAACAATTAATACCCCTGGCTGAGGACAGGCTGCTAAAAAGAGCAGCCCACAGCAGGGCTGCGATGTTTCACTGCAAGGTGCACCCGTGCAGCCTCTCCCCACTGCCGAGGCACTGGCACAAGGATCCAGGTCCCAAATCAACCTGCAATCAACATTTCTTCTCTCCTTTGCTTGATGAAAATGATGCAGATTTATCTGGCCTGCACAGCTGGCAGTTTCCAGCAGTGAGGCAAAATCTTGGAAGGCAGAGTGAGGAGGTAAAAAGGTAAAATAATGCAGGCACACCAAAAAATAGAATTCAGAGCTGTCTTTAGAGGGGGGAGAGGGCTGTCCCTCTGTTCACGGAACCGTGGAATTTCCTGATTTCAAAGGGCCACAGGGATCACCCAGTGCATCCCCTGGCCCTGCACAGACACCCCAAATCCCACCCTGGGCATCCCTGGCAGCGCTGTCCCAACGCTCCTGGAGCTCTGGCAGCCTTGGGGCCGTGCCCATTCCCTGGGGAGCCTGGGCAGTGCCCAGCACCCTCTGGGGGAAGAACCTTTCTCTTTTATCCAACCTAAATCTCTGCTGGCCCAGCTCCAGCCGTTCCCTGGGTGTTGTCCCTGTCCCAGGGAGCAGAGCTCGGAGCTGCCCCTCAGAATTCCATTGATTCCTGTTCAGCACCTTCTGTGAGGATGCCAGGCCCTGGCACAGGGTGCCCAGAGCAGCTGGGCTGCCCCTGGATCCCTGGCAGTGCCCAAGGCCAGGCTGGACATTGGGGCTGGGAGCAGCCTGGGACAGTGGGAGGTGTCCCTGCCCATGGACAGAGGTTGATTTTAAGGTCCTTTCTACCCCAAACCAGGCTGGGATTCAGCTCAGGTAGGAAGGTCCCAGCTCCCACCCGGCTCTGGGTTGCTCCCTGTGGGAAGGAGTCCGGCTAAAAGCGATGCACATTTTCCTCAGCTTTCTCCTGGAGCTGTCCCGAGCACACACTCCACTCCTCTCTCCATTCAGTGCAGAATTTGTCTCCCAAAGCTGCTCTTACCCCGAGTTTGAGGCCGGCCAAACGCCAGAACCTCGCAGGGGGAGGGTGCAGGATGACCTTGGCCAGGGCCCCAGAGCTCCAGGGAAAAAAACCCTTTTGCATTTCAAGGCACGGATTTTCATCTCCCGAAGAAAAGCAGACTCACATCCTGCTGCAAATGGCTGACACGCAGCTTCCAAGGGCTAATGAATTTCCCAAGAACTCATTTGTAAATCCAATAATTAGTTTATGAATAACAATTAATTAAAACTTGGATCCCCCAAGAAATGCAGCATGTCATCCTGTCCTGGGTTCTGATTGATCTTCCCACAGGAATATTGCCAAGGCCTGAGACACATCTATGGGAAAAATTAACTGGAATCTGGCACAAAAGCTGTATTTTAGTAAAAATTGATTGAAGGGAAATGCAATTATTAATGATTGCCATGTGTAATTGCTGTGATTATGGGCTGCATTCTGGGGGAAGGACACATCATTCAGACAATCGGCACATCAGAGAGCTCCATTTGTCACCAGCTCCCTCCAGGGCTGGACAGAGGAGGGGTCCTGCCAGGACACCCTGTCCCAGCCGGTCCCCAACGGGTCAGGATGGACCTCTGGGAAGGGACCTGAACTTCCCAGCCTGGAGCTCCTGCTGGGGATGTCTGGTGCTGTCCTGGGCCGCTGTGGCCACAGAGATGGTGTCACTTGGGGACTGGGGTCACCCTGACCCAAATCATCCTCAAACATGGTCAGACTTAATTGTCCTTGTTTTAACAAGAAGTGAAAGTACAAGGAACCTGAAATACTCCGGAGCAAAATCCATTTGAAAGTGGCAAAGAAATGCTCCAAAA
>NW_008238660.1:1017907-1022775 GCF_000691975.1 Corvus brachyrhynchos
CAAGTTCTGCAAAGGAGACAAACATTTCACTTCGTGTCAATGGGAAATTTTAGTTGACTAAAAATAGTGTTTTTAAAGGGAATCTTCATCCCACTTACAAAGAAGCAGCACCAATCTCGTTTCAATGTGACATGTGCCATTTTGCTTCTGAATTTTTTGGTGCAGCAGCTGAAGCAGAATATTCATTATTTCCCCAATCTCTATGCAACTGTTAGTTAAAAAAATTAAATCTGAGCTAGACCAATACCTTTTGTCTGCTTCTCAGTAGCTGAGATAAACCTAGACCAGCTCACAGCTGTACTTGCTCTGCTTTTTAGTCTCTCGCTGAATCTGCCTTTATTATTTTCACAATGATTTCAGGCTGATTCTGCATTTCTTCCCATGCTTAAAAAGGAGATAATTTGGGTTCTTGATTGGTTTTTGTGTACAAAATTTTAAATTATTTCGAGTAAGTGAGGCAATTCCCACAGAAACAAACAGTAACAAGGGAGAAGTGGCTGTAGCAGCAGTCAGGCTTCATCCCTGCTTCATCCCTCCCAGACTGGGCGCTGAGTGCTCTGGACTCTGGACAGGTTAACAAGTCCCTGTGAGGGATGTCTGATGTTGATCCCATCCCTTTGGGGCCCTTCCCACTCAGGATATTCCATGATTCCGGGATTTTCTGACCCAAAGCTCTCCTGTACCCCAGACACTCAGGACGTGGCCTCTGTTACCAGGACTATTTCAAAACTCCATTTCTCCTTACAAACTCCTTTCTGTTCCCTGTCATCAGCCTTCTAAAGCCTGAGAATTCTAAAACCTCACAAAAAGCTGAGAATTCCCATTAGCATTATAGGACTTTCAGTGTCCAGAGAGAGCCCAGCACACACGGATGTGTTCAGAAATGAGGGCTGTGCTCACCCAGGGCCAGGCTGGGGATTGCTCCCGGCAGGAATTGCAGGGAAACTGCACCTGGGGGAGCTTTTCCTTGCCTTCCAAACCAGTGTTATAAACCCAGAAACTCCCAGTTTCATGCTCCATGTAGGAGAAATGCTGGTGTGCTGCAGTCCAGAAAAGCACTTTTAAACACTAAAGCAGTTTTAATTCCACCTTTCAGTAATGATGAGGAATAACATGTTATTGTCAGAAGGCTTCTGAGATCACACACAGCCAGGTTTGAAAGTTTATTTGATCTTCTCCTTATTTTTCTCCCAATCCTTAAACTTGGTGCTCCCTCCTCCATGTGAAGAATTCTTTGAACTGCTTGAATAGGACGGGCCATGCCCTCCTTCTCTGATGCCGGTGAAAAACATCACCCCAAGATTCAGCCCCTCTCTGATTGGCTTCTTAATGACCTGGAAAACTGTTGCTCCAGGCATCTTCCATTTCTCCCCACTCAGGCTGGAAAATAAGAAAATAAACACTTGCCCATCAAAGGAAGAGAGAGGAAGATGAACACAAATTATCCGCAGGGGTTACTGGGAGAGTCACCTGAAACCAGACAGGAGGTGAGACCCGGACACAAGAATTCTCTTACCTGGGCATCTTTCCTTTCAGCTCCACAGCTGAAGTTTATCAGTTCCCAGAAAACTTCTGAGCTGTTTGGGGAAAAGATGGCACAGCCCAGAAAGCCAAACAAATCCTGGGCTGCACCCAAAGGAGTGTGGGCAGCAGGGCCAGGGAGGGGATTCTCTCTCTGCTGAGACCCACCTGGAACAGTGCCCAGTTCTGGTGTCCCCAGTGTAAGAAGGACAAGGAACTGTTGGAACAATTCCAGAGGAGACCTGGAAGTTGATAAAGGGACTGGAGCACCTCTCCTATGGAGCCAGGCTGGGAGAGCTGGGAATGTTCAGCCTGGAGAGGAGAAGGTTGAGTGGAGACCTCAGAGCCCCTTCCAGGGTCTGAGGGGGCTGCAGGGAAATGGGACAGGGACCTTGTGAGGAACTGAGTGACAGGACAAGGGGGGTGGGTTCAGACTGAAAGAGGGAAATTTAGATCAGATGTGTGGAAGAAGAGCTGAGTTTTTCACCTGAAGGGGTGTTCATCCTGTTCCTTGCGAATTTTGTGCTTAAATAAATCTACTTCTTACTTATCTCTGAGAAATCCAGCTTTTCTTTTCCTTTCCCTAAACACCACACATCCTCTCTGAGTGCCAAATTAATTGTATGGGTGTTTAGTATTAAATATGTTAATTGGTTTATGATTTTAAATTAATTAAAGAGTGGTCTTCTGGGAAATTTAACATCTCCTGTCAAACCACTTTGTAGTTTGTAATGAGTCCAAAATCAAAATATCCCATCCTTCTTCAACTTTCTGTGGAGTTAAAACTCATTAAATTGTATTAATTTCTTTATTTTTAATTTAGCCATAGATTGACTCTTTTTTCCTCTCAGTAATTGGCTCCAGCTGTTTTGTGCCTTTGCCACCAGAACTGAGGATATATTTATGTAATTAGTGAGGAATTCTTTGTCCTGGTAAATCTGTCACCTTGTTTTTGCCTGGATGGAGTTTGAGCTGTGGGTTCCCACTTAAATCCCTGTCTTTGATCCCCTCCAGTATTCCTTTGGGAGAGAAAAGTACCCTCCATCCCATCCTGTGGCAGATTTCTGAGGGGAGTTGTAGGGGCAAAGCTGAAATGAGTTTTCTCTGCTGACTAAAAAGGAGATTCAGTGGCCCAAGGGGTGAAATATCAACAGAGCTGATCGAGATGAGCCCATTCCTGAGCCAACGGAGCAGCATTCCCGTAAAACCAGGGACTTGGGATGGATCTGTCCACACATTTTTCTTAACAACTCAAAAACAAAACAAAACCTTGAGCTCTGAGCTCTGTCTCGTCTGAATGTAAATTAGAATACAAAATCAAACAGCAAACTGAACTTGAATCCCAGAAGTTCTGCTCAGTGGCAAGGAGCAACTCCCTGGAAATGGCCCAGCCAACACCCTCAGCCATGGGAGGGTGGAGAGGGGCCCATTCCCAGCCTTGCTCTCAGCTCAAAACTCTGCCCAAAAACCTGCACAGCCCAGGTCACCCTTTTTCCTACCCAGGGTGGAGCCACCATCCCTGGAAGGGTTCAAAAAACATCTGGATGTCGCACTTGAGGAGAGAATTGAGTGGTGAACATGGTGGGGCTGGATGATCCTAAAAACCTTTTCCAGCCTTGAGGGTTCTGTGATTCTGTCCCTGTGTGCTGCTCCCAGCTCCTCCCAGCTCCTGCTGGCGTTGCTGGCGCTGCCTCATTCCCTCTGCTCCTGCCTGTTCTACCCCAGCTCCAGGGCAGGGCTGGCCCAGGGATCCTCTGGATGCAGCACGGAGCAGCCAAGCTCCTCTGTGCTCAGAAAAAGTGGGAAAATGAGCTGCTCTTCAGATACTGTCCAGTGAAGAAAGCAATCTTTCCCTTGCCCAGGTGAATACCTCAGAGCTCTGCCAGCAGAGCACCATCTCCCCACCCAGGAGATCGGCTCTTCTGGCACAGAACAGTTCTCCCTCGCGGAGGAGATAATGGAAAAATAACAAAAAAAGAAGCGTTCCCAAGTGGCAGCTTCCTTTATTGCCTGGTTTACTCTCTTCCCCCAAATCTGAGGGTGTGAGAAGCTCACAAAGCTGGATTTAAATCAAAGTGCGTGAGGCTCACAGACAACAGCAGTGCCCCATGCTTTGTCCAGGATCTCCTCCTCCTGCCGTGTTTCAGAACCAGGCTCAGAGGTGGCTCTAAAGCTGAGGTCCGGAGGGGACAAAACAGCACAGGATGGGAGGAGGAAGGATTTAGGATTTACCCTCCTCCTACAGACACCAGCCCTGGTCTGGGCATGGGGTAGGTGTAGGGTGGCTTGAGCCCGAGCCTGTCTCATCACTGCCCTAAGCTGAGCCTGCTCAGAAGCCGGTGGGTCCCGGAAGGTCCCAGCCAGGACCTGGTGCCCATCCCACCATGAGCTGAGCTCTAGAGGAGCTGTCAGTGCCTCCCACATGGGCACAGCTCCTCTCTGGCCCTGTGAACTTGGCCAGCACCCCAGGAGGAGGGGATGGCTTTTCATCTCCTTTCCCTCAGCCTTGTGGGGGACAGAGCAGTGAATTCCAAGGCAGAGTGCACAGTTAATTTCCAGGGGAATTGTCTTTTCCCGTGGTCGGTTTTGTCTCCTGGCAGTGCACAGAGGCAGCTCCATTATCTGTTTGTGCCAGCGCCTGTGGTGCTGAAATGTCTCTAATTAAAGGCAGGCCGAGCTGTAGATGCAGGAGATCTTAATTACATGTGAGTGAATAAAGCACTGAACGAGATGTGAGGGTCCTTCCCTTCCCCTTGGAGCCAAGAGATCAAAGAGCAAACCCTCTCCTTGGAAACAAATCACTGCGTGCTCCCTCCAGGGCTGGTTTGTCACCAGGCTTTGCTGGGGTTGGTGCCAAACTGGGAATAAATCAAAGAGGGATGGGGCTGATGCTGCCAGCAGGGAGAGCAGCTCAGGGGGAGCCCAGGGATGAAAGCTCAGCAGGGCAGGGGGGTCCAGCCTCTCCCTGCACAGGAACTTCTGTGACCTCCCAAGTGCCCCACTTGCAGCCAGCACTGCTCAGGTGGATGAGCTGAATGGTTTCATTCCTTGGCTTCTGGTCCCAGCTGGGAAGAGGCAGCTCTGCCCTGGTTCTGTCCCCCTGTGCTGGGGCCAAGGGACACCCCAAACCCTGTCAGAGAGGCACCATTCCCTATAATGGTCCCACACTCACAGCAAGGGTCCCACTACCAGGTTCCTCACAGCTCCTGCCTCAGGGAGAAGCTCGTGCCCACCCCAAGGGTTGTGGTCGTGCTCCATGGCCTGGCACCGCTGGAATCTGGAGGTTGGGATGAGCAGGAGAAGGGATTCACCAGCAGATTTTTGGCCCTGGGGCTGTCCTTGCAGCA
>NW_008238660.1:1022842-1031329 GCF_000691975.1 Corvus brachyrhynchos
CTGAACATGAGGGGTTAAACATGTGTGGGAAGGTCTGCCCACAGCTGGCCCCAAACACAGCTGGGCAGATGTGCTCTCCAAGAACACTGATCTGGGGTCCTGCCTTGCCCCCTCAGTCAGTGCAACAGGAAGAAGGCTCTGGTTTCAGGTGAAGCTGCTGAGCAATGGAGAGGGTGCTCTGGAGGAACAGAGTCCTTTGGGGTCTTTTACAGGATTTTTACCCCTGGTACAGCTGAGGAGGGAAGGAGACCCAGGGTGCAAAAGCTGGAGGGTCACTCTGAGATGAGTGAACCAAAAACACCCTCAGCCAACTCCACCTTCGGGAACTCGTTACTGCAATGCTTTTAGGGCAGCTCAAACTCCAGTGCAGCAGCCAGGAGCAGAATGTGACAGGTTTGTGCGGCAGCATCTCCAGAGCTTTGTGACTCTGGACAGCCCAGGAACGTCACCCTCCCTCCAGAGCAGCCTGGCCAGCCAAAACCAGTTAAATATCACCAGGCTGCTTTTCCTGCAGGAAGCTCAGAGTGGCCCTGAGAGGGTTTCCAGCAGCTCTCAATCATTTGCTCTCTCCTGCATTTCATTTCCAGCTGAACACAAGAGCTTGGGAGCATCCCTGGACTGAGTCTGACCTGGAGATGTGTCCAGGGCAGTTTATGGCATGAAGGGAGTTTGAGTGAAAACAGCACCTAGAATCTGCCTCTCTGTGAAGTGCAAACATTCCTGTCAGCCAAAGGCAAGGTGAACCAGATTTTTAAAGCATTTAAGAGACTTTTCAGCTTTTCAGAATGTGTTTACACAGGGAAAGGTGCTCAGGCCACAGAACGTCTCTGGAATTTGAAGGAATAGCACAAGGAAGGTGTAATTCAAGCACTTTGGGAAGTCTCAGCTCAGCTCCCTCCATCTCCAGCAAGGGAAAAGATTCTCCAGTGCCAGCCCTGCCCCCCATGAGAGAGGCAAATCAGCAGCCAAGGTCACTCGTTCCTCAGCTTTGCTGCATCCCTGGCCAGTTGCCACCCCAGTGTCCCCAAATGCGTCCTTTGCGAGAGGGGAAGCACACTTGGCTTGCAAAGCCTTGGTCTTGCCAGAGGGAAGCCACTGGGAATGAGAGTTACTGGGAAGCTCTGGGAGCAGGGGAAGGAATAAGGACAAGCTTCACGTGGATGTTTAACTGCTCTGATTGCAGCTCCTGGGATTTTTATGGAGTGGACACAGGAACAACTCAGACCTCACCAGGTCTGTCATTCAAGCACAAGAGCAATGAGGTCTCCTCATTTCTTCCACCTGGACAAGGGAAGGGGAGGAATAAACCCACCTGGGCTGCTGGGATTTCCATCTCCGCTTACCGAGGGTGAGGCTGGCTCCTGACAGAGGCACAGAGATCTCCACTCCCTTCTGGCAGCAGCCCCACCAGGATGGCCCCAGGGATGGGCCAGGAATCTCCATGGCCATGGAGGTCAGACAATCCCCAAAATCAAGGCATGGCATTGCCAGTGCCCAGCTCAGCCTGGACAAGCTCCCAGGAACTCCTCAGGACCCTCCCCATGCCCTGCACCATGTTTTCCAACCCAGGCCTGGATTTGGAGCTGCAGCACCTTCCTGGGATGCACAGTGTGAGTGCAGCTGCTCATCCTCTCCCTGCAATGCTCTCATCTTTCACCAATATAACAAATAACAGCCTCCCCTATTTCCCCAGAGTTTGGATAAGCTTTCCCTCTTCATGCCATTACTGTTTCCTCACAGAGCAATTTCTCCCCCGTCTCGGCTCCTTTCTGCAGTGGCTGAAGTTGTTTGGATGAAATGAAAATGCTGGATATTACCAAGGAGGCTCAGGGCTCCTGGATTATCCAAACCCCCTGCAAGGAGCTGGGAGGACGCTGCGAGCTGGCGAGGGTTACACTGAGCATCCATCCCTGCACTTCATTAGCTCATGGCCATAAATTCCGTGCCTCAGCTCTCTGTTTTATTGCCATCCAACATTAGGGACTCTTTCCAAGCCGAAGCCGTGACGTTGGGAATAATCTGGCCAGCAAGCAATAAAGCAAGGTGCTTTTAAAAAATTTACTCCGTTGCCTCCAACCCAACAGAAACAACTTTTTCTGGAATAATTCGGGGAAGCAGGGGCTGGGAAGTGATGAGTCAGCTCGGGGTGCCGGGGAGGTTTCAGGGCACGTTCGGGCTCCTCCTTTCCTCTTGTGAGACGCAAAAAGGCAGAATATCTGTTGCCATAGTTACCTGATGACCACTTTATAATCATCAATAGGTTTGTCCTCCTGACACAGCACCATGCTCAGGGATTGATGCCACTCCTGTTTGATGAGAGAAACCTCAGGCAGAGAGTCCAAGGACACTCAGGAGCTGGGAGGCAAAGACAGGAGCTGAAATGCAGCTGAAGGGCTTTGGTGGGCTCTAAACACAGCCCCGAGCTCCTGGCTCTGGCCTGGCACCCTCTCATTCATGGCTTTTCCTGCTCCCAGCGCCTCCAGTGACTCCCCAGCCCTGGAAGTGTCCCAGGCCAGGCTGGATAGGGCTGTGGGACAGTGGAAAGTGTCCCTGCCACGGCACGGGATGGGCTGTAAGGTCCCTTCCACCCCAAACCCTTCTGGGATTCTGTGCAAATTGAACAACCCCCACTCATCAGACCCCTCCAGGGTTTAGGTCCGTGGCAGGAGGTGGGACTGGACAATCTTTAAGGTCTCTCCCAGCCCAAACCATTCCATGGTTTTACAATTCTCTGGCACTTAACTTGGCCCTTCTTTGATGCTGGAAATGGGTTCCCATTTTCCCATCCCACTTGGGAAATCCTCTGTCCTCCTCCTTCACTGCCTGTTGCAACAAAGAACGAGTCCCTCCCCTGCTCAGGACAGGGCACAGGCAGCTGAAGGCCTTCCGTGAGGTATTTTTCTCCCCAAATCCATCTCTGAGCTCCATCTGGGAAAGTCACACAGAGCACATCATAAATCACGTTTTAAATATTCCTGGCTATGCCATCTACAGGGGTCAAGGGAAAGGCTACCAAAGCATTAGCTCTGTCAAGAGCAAATATCACCACCACTAAATCATATTTGTCTTGAGGTTTCTTAAAAAAAAAAAAGAAAAAAACCAATCTTATTTTTGTTGTTGTCTCACCTGGACTTTTTACAGCAAAACAAGCTAAATTTTGCCATCCAGAAGATAAATTGAGCTCAAAGCCTACTGCAAAGTTCAGCCTGGAGAGGTCTATTTGCCATAAAATTCTGTTCCTTAGTGGAAGTGGTGAATATTTCTTCTAACCTCAGATTAATGCATCAAGGAAAAGATCCTGTTTAACACACACACACACACAGAGAATTTTCTTACAGTGGGATTTATTCAGGTCTTTTAATTGCTCCCCACAATTGCAAACGGACACTTTCAGCACTGAGAGGCCATTTCTGAGCATCTCTGGCATTTGCAGAGAGTGAAACACTTTGAAAACCCTGCTAATTCCCAGCTACATTTTGAGACCTCCAGATAACTCTGAAAGCCCCATTTCCATGTCTGTGCACAGCCAGGGGCTACTTGAGCATCTAATTACTGAAGCAATTCTGTAAGAGCTGTGGAGAAATCATTAATTGACGTTGGACTTCACTTCCATTATTTCCTACTCTCTGAGATGGTGCAAATCCAAAGCAGCTTCGCTGAAGCCGCTGGAATTTGGGATAGGGAAGCGAGGGGCTGGAGGAGCCACACGGGACTGGAGCAGTGTGAAAGTTGGGACCACGTTCTCCAAAATAACATCCAAAGTTCTGCACGGACACGGAAAAGCTCCTGCCTGGCAGGGGCAGGCTGAGTGAGGAGGTGACCTGAGTAAAAGGAGAAAGGTTTGGGAAAAGAAAGCTCAGGGGGAACTTTCTCAGATAAAAAAATGAGTATAAGACTAAATATTACAATATATAGTATACTGTAGATACTAATGATAGACTAATATCCTGTATAATAATTATATATACTAATTATGTACTAATAAACTAAATATAATACTAATCAATAGTATAAATATACAAAATAAATACAAATAAAATAAAATAAATAAAATAAATAGAATAAAGTTCAATAAAATAAAATAGAGTTAAAGTAAAATAAAATAAAAGAAAATAAATAAAATAAAGTCAAAGAAAATAAAGTTAAACAAAAGAAAAGAAAGTTAAATAAAATAAAGTTAAATAAAATAAAATAGAAATAAAATAAATAAAATAAAATAAAATAAATAAAATATAAAATAAAATAAAATAAAATGAAATAATTGTATTTGGGTTTTGTTCAAGCAGCTCTTTCAGAAGTGAGAGCCCCCTGTGATAAGGTGCAGGCCCTGCAGGCGCTGACCAAAGCAGAACAAAGATCCCTCCAGCAGCTCCTTGGCAAAGCTCCATCCCCCCGGTGTGATTCCCCTCCCCTCCCTGTGCTCCCTCCCCTCCATTCCCATGCCCTTGGCAAAAGAGGGACGCTGTAAATACAGACCAGCATGGAATAAGGCAGGAGGACCCAGGATGAGTTACTGGGATCTGCAAAAGAGGCCATAAAAAAGGTCATTAAAAACCCCCAGCCTTGACACACGAACTGGACACTGCGTGTTGTTGCTCCAAAAACTTGGCAGCTGGAAAACACGAAATAAATGGGAAGAAACCTCATCCAGCCCGTCCCTCCCTGGGATTTACTGCCCCTGGGGAAGGGCAGCCCCAGCTGGAGCTGGGAGCAGTCCATCAGTGGCCAGCGGTGGCCACAGCAGACAGGACCTTTTCCCTTTTCCTCTTCACACGAGGCTTTCCAGGGAACCAAACCCTGGCCAGGCCTGGGAACAGCTGAAGGAGCAGCGTGGTGGTGTCACCAGCAAGGAGGGGCCAGAGGCTGAATGTGCAGCAGCACCTTTATGTACCTGCCAGGACCTGGCCAGGAGCCCTGGGAGCAGAGGGGGCTGCACAGGGATGCGGGGCTCGTCCTGGCCACTGGGATGCTCCCGTTTGTTCCCCGGGCCGCCACTTCCCTCGCTTAGCAGTTGATTTAAATAAGAACATCTATCTTCTAAATTGTGTGTATCAAACAATCAATCACGGGGAGGCTGCAAACCTCCCCAAATCTGTAATTATGGTGTCACAGCTGATTGTGATGAAAGTGGAGCTGTCAGGGAGGCATTTGGGAGACAAACACACTGCTCCCAGCAGCTCTCCCAGGAGTGCTCGGCAAAGCTCTGCTGCCATATGGGGCCGTGATTAATAGCCCAGCCTATATGTAAATATTTAGCTGTTTAGGAAGCAACAGGATCCAATTACCTCTCATCCCATCCCTCTCCTCGTGACAGAGCACAAAGCAGAATTTCTGCTTGTTTTTTTCCTTGGAAAAAGATTTAAAAAAAAATGCCCGGATGAGTCATATTCCAGCGCCGATATTAAAGACATCCTTCTCTGCAGCCGAGGTGGCACCGGCTGAGCGCTCAGCTGGGCCAGGCAGCTGGAATCTGGGTTTGCTCGTTGCTAGAATGTCCCTCTGCCAGGAAAGGGACGCTGGCACCTGCTGCCAACAGCCCCTCGTGACTGTCGCCGTGAGAGCGGCCTTCGAGCAGAGCCCTCGCTGCTGCATCATCCGAGCTGAAGCAAAGCTTTCACCAGAGCCCTGGGGCTTGAGGATGATCCTTCAAGCTCGCAGCTGCTGGGAGGAAGAGCAGCCAGAGCACCTCACAGTCCGCAGGGGCACAAATCGGGCGTCTGTGGCTCTCTCAGCAGCAGGGCCACTTGGAAGCTCAGCTTTAGGAGGGTGAGAGAGGAGGAAAATGAGCCTCTGCAACAATTTCATTTTTTTAAAACAATTTTATGACTTTCCTGACAAGGTCGACATTTTTGACTGTGCTCTCCTTCCCAGCAGGACTATCCACTCCACATTCCAGCCTTCTCCACCCTCTCTTCAGAGCTGCAGCATGTCCCCTCCTCCAGGAAATGCTGGAACCTCCCTTGGCAGGCTCCAAGTGCTGTTTGCTGCTCCCTTGGCTCGATGGATGAGTATCACCACAGCCTGGGCCACCAGGCTTCTCCAGCCCCCAGTTCTGAGCACAGGCTCGTGACTGGACTGCCTGGAAATCCTCCCTAGGGGCAGAATTCCCGAGGGAGCTGCCCAATGGAACACGGCAGGGACACCTCCCACTGTCCCAGGCTGCTCCAAGCCCCAATGTCCAGCCTGGCCTTGGGCACTGCCAGGGATCCAGGGGCAGCCACAGCTGCACCCTGGCACCCTCACAGGGAGGAATTCCTTCCCAATATCCAACCTAAAATTCCCTTCTTTCAGTTTGAACCCATCACTCCTTGTCCTGCCCCTCCAGGGATGGTGTCTGGTGTCTGGTAAAGAGTCCAATCCCGATTTTATATCCCCTGAAGAGGAAGTTCCTGTTGAAATGAATAAAACCATAAACCCTGTCCTGAAAAGGGCTGCAATGAGTAAAACTCAACAACACCATGCCATGGCCTCAAGTTGTGCCAGGGAAGGTTCAGATTAGATATTGGGAGAAAAATCTTCATGGAAAGGGATTTAAAGTGCTGGAACAGAGTGCCCGTGGCAGGGGTGGAATTTGACGGGCTTTGAGGTCCCTTGTAACCCAAACCATTCCATGATTCCGTGATTCTGTGATCACCAGGGTTCAGGTACCACGAGAGGTTTGATGGGAATTATTTTCAGCAAAGCCTGGCAAGTCTGGGTGTGTCCCCTGCCAGGTTTGTCAGCTGGAGAAGGAAAGTGCAGCGTGAAAAGCTGGTCCCACCAAAGGAAATCCAAAGAGGAGGAGCCTCTGGCTGGGGCAGGGAGCAGGGAGTGTGGAAGGAGCAAACCCAGGGATCCAGGATGCAGGGCCGCTCCTTTCAGCACCATCCCACTGGACTGAGCTGGAAAGGAGAAGAAAGGACTCTCCCCAGCACAAGTCCTTCTCTGCTGCTGAGCCTCTCCCAGCCCCCAGGACTGGACCTGCTGGCCTGTCCTGTTTTGGACCAGAGCTCCAGTGACAATTCCTGTGCCAGCAGGAGCAGGGCCCTTTGCCAGCGCTCCTCATGCTCCACTCAAAGGAGCAGCAGGAGGCCTCGGTTCAGGAAATGCTGATTTTGTCAAATCCTTTTGCAGTGGCTGTTCCCTGCCTGTGGTTATGAATAGTCTGATGACATCTCCACCTTCTGCTTCTCCCTCTGTAGCCCCACAGGGTTGGATGCCAAAGTTTTAACTTTCCCAAGCGGGAATTGCTCAGTGCAGCAGGATTTCTGTCACACAACCACCGTTCCCTCGCTCCTCAGGGTGACAGGGTGGGATTCCGTGTGCCAGGCTGCAGGGAGATCATCTCCCCTGTCTGCCACAGAACACCTGCACTCCCTGCCTGGGCAGCCTGTGTCTGTTTGCATTTCCAGCTTTTTGCATGGATCCCCTAAGCCAGCTCCAACTCCATCAATTTTAACAGGGCAAAACCATCTCATGTGTGAGTTATTCCTGAAGATAAGTGACTCCAAGTTGGACTCTCTGCTCCAAGGCATTCTCCTGATAAATAAGCAACAACAGCATCGAAGCTTTATTGCAGGGAAATGCAGAATGTTTTCCCAGATCCCCATAATTCAAAAATAGCCTGTCCAATTCCACACTTCCTCATGGAGACAAAGCGCTCTGCTCTGGGCTGAGCCCAGACATGAAAAATCAGATGCAGGTTGGAGCTGTCATCGGAAATTTAGAGGAATTATGCATTTAAAATGAACTTGCAGTGGGTTCTTCTACCCCTGACAAGAGCAGTGACAGTGGCTGTGGAGCACTTTGGGGTCACCTGATGAGGGACAAGGCTACAGAGCTGGACACTGTTGTACTGCAGGCAGAGCCAGAAGGACATTGCCTTCGTTCAGCAGCCACCAGGCTCCTGCTTCCTCAGGTCAAACTCTGCTTGAGCCTTGTGTTCCTTTGGTTCCCAGAATGAGCTCAAAAAAAGAGATATTTCAAATAAGGAAACGATGTAGGAATTAGCAGGTGAAAATAAAAAGGGTGAGGAATGTGTGAACAGCAGCAGAGACCAGTCCAAGCTTTTCCCATCGTGCAGGTCTCCATGAGGGAATCCAAGCTCTGTGTGACTCCCAGGCACATATCTGTGATTATTCCCATGGGATCAGGTGTCATTCCAGCCTATCCTATCCCAGCCTTTATTGTCCCTCAACCCTGCCAGAACCTCACTGTCCCCGAGCTGCTCTGTGCGGCCTGGAGGCGCTGGGGCAGATGAACAAGTTGGTGACACCGAAGGAGGGTGAAGTGTCCAAAGGAGGGACACGAGGGTGGTGAAGGGTCTGGAGGGGCCACACGAGGAGTGGGTGAGGCACCTCCTCCAGTGCTGGGGACAGCTCTGGGACACTCAGGACAAGAAGGACATGGAGGGGCTGGAGCGTGTCCAGGGCAGGGAACGGAGCTGGGAAGGGTCTGGAGCCCCAGGAGCGGCTGGGGGGGGGGGGGAAAGGGGGGAGGCGGGGAGCA
>NW_008238660.1:1031460-1042355 GCF_000691975.1 Corvus brachyrhynchos
TCAGGTGGGACAGCAGCAGGAAGTTCCCCCATGGAAAGGGTGCTCAGGGATTGGCAGGGGCTGCCCAGGGAGGTTTGGAGTGCCCATCCCTGGAGGTGTCCCAGGAAGGGCTGGAGGTGGCACTCAGAGCTCTGGGCTGGGGACAAGGGGGGGCTCAATGATCTTGTAGGGCTTTTCCAACCTCAACGATCCTGGGATTCCTGGGAGCAGGCAAATGACTCAGAGTGGGACAGCAGTGCTCTGCTGCCCAGGGAAGGTCAATCACACCTGGTTTATCCAAGGGGATGCAGGAGCTGTGTTTTCTCCTAAGATATTCTCTCCAAGAAAAAAAAATGAATCAGGCAGGATCACACATAAAGAAACAGTGATGACAAGCAGAAAATTGCAAAGCCTTGGAAAGTTATGGCCAGCTAGAAACCATCCAGCACAGAAAGTCTTTAGGTGACCTAACCCAGCTGCTGCTAATGTTCCAGCAGTAATAAACAGGAGCCACTTCCCTGGCTCCTCTCCTTCGGGATTCTCCGCTGCAACACTGGTTGGTACTTGAATTCCGTCGTTTCTAGCAAAGCTCTTGTCTGTTATCACAAACACGGGGACATTATTACAGAACTCCCCCCGCAGCAAGATATGAATCAGAGTTAACCTTAGCAGACACCAAATATTTACTTTAGAAAAGGCAAAGATATTATTTCATAAATCAAAAATTGTTCCCTTGGCCCTTGAAGGAGGCTTCAAAGCAGACTTGTAATTACGAAGCGCATCCTAGGATGCCAAAGCAATTGAACCCATGGCTGCCCCGTGGCTCGTGGGCTCCCAGCTCGGCTGGATGGGAATCCCTGATTCCACTCACTGGTGTCGTGCAGTGACAGAGACTGAATCGCTGTGGGAATGGAATGAGGTGGCTCAGGGGTGGTGCTGGATGAGCTGTGAGCGGCCTCTCTTGTGAGCTGGGGCTTCCAAATGTGAGACATCCTCAGACTCGGGCTCCAGACCCTTCCCTGTGCATGCCTGGGCAGCAGAAGGGACAGAGAGTGGCTTTCTGTCATCACACTTGTCTGCCCAGTGCCGCTCACATGGGTGTCAGACCAACAGGGACAGCCAGATCCCTCCTGCCTGCCCTGGGAGCTTTCCAAGGGAAAACCTGTCCCTTTCCATGGGAATGGCCCTTCAGGACCCATCACCCTCGGAGGGGGGACGAACAGCAGAGCCAGTTCTGGGAGAGGGACACACCAGGGGAAGGCAGAAAGCCCAGCCAGGGACCAGCCCAGAGCAGAGGAATTCCCCCTGGCAGAGTCCAGCGCTGAGTCCCACTGGATCCTCCCCTCCCGCTCCTGCCTTAGGAGGGAAGCAGCAAGGTTCACCACAGCGCCTTGGAATTCCCCCTTGGCACTCCAGCAGCTCTGTCTGGGCACCACAGTTTCCCAGGGGGCCGCAGGAACCTGCATTTAGACCCCAAACCGCAGAGCTGGGTGCGCAGCCCCGGGCAGGTGGTGCCCCCTGAGATGCCCGGGCGCTGCCACCTGCGTTTGGGCGTTGTCACCTCACGGTCATGGTGAAACCCTACCCCAGAGGCTCTTGCAAGCCTCTCTTCGAGCTGCTGGGAACATCCCGAGGGAGACAGGCACGTTGGCAAACTGAACTTGTGTCCCTCTGCAGCAGGACCCTCCCTGGGGCTCCCCTGGTGACACAGGGGGAGCAAGAAGCCACCAAACAGCCCTGTGTCCCCAGGAGACATCAACCCTGGAGAGAGGGGCTCCCATCCTTCCTGGGCCTGCATTTCAAACCGATTTTCTGCAGCTCTCCACATTTTTCCTGTTGCTTATTATGGTTGGAAATATTCAGTTCCAGGCTCTGCATGTTAATTCCTGCCTGCCACACTCTCCCCGCTCCTGTGGCCCTGGCCAGAAGATCCCAAGGTACAAATCCTTTGTTTCCCAGAGAATACTCGCTGGTGGAAGCTCATCTTTATTTATCAGGAGTTGTGTCAGCAAGGCTTTAAAAATCCAGCTGATCTCCATTGCCTGCTCACTGCAAATCAGAAGAGCCTGCAGGAAATCGGGCAGAACAACCATTAGATTAAATAAAAGCTGCCCCTCCGCCTCCTGTGCTTCCCTAATCCTCTTCCCAGCAAGTGTAATGCCCACTGTTTTAATCCATGGGACACGGGGGGCTGTGGGATCGTGGGCTGGAATTACAGCAACTCCTCTACGGGATAATTGAGCAGCACATTTTATTGTCCTCATCATTCTCACAGCCTGCAGAGTGTTCAGAGAGAGGTGGCGCGAGGGGGCGGCGAGGGGGGATTTTCCACAGAGCTGGAATTCCAGTTCCACCCAGGGCCACTGGCCTTCCCAGGGAGCCTGGCCCATGAGCCCAGGCGCTGCTGTCACTCCCTGTCAGGCACAGCAGTGGTTTGGGTTTTCCCTTTGGACGCAGCTCCCCCTCCACCTGTGCCACGGGAGCTTTATCCACACTTCATCCAGGGGGTGCCTGGTCCCTCGTGGGGGAAAAGCTGAAAGGATTGCCCAGATCTGAGCAGTGCTGTGGGCACAGCCTGTGGCCACATCTCCCTGAGCCAGCCCCTGATGCCCAGGGAAGGGACGAGGCGGAACCCGGCACAGCATGAGCCTGGATTTCATGGAAAAGAGGGCTCTTTGATGGGTCTGACCCCTGTGCTTCCTCCAACTGCTCAGTGCAGATGCCCGCCCCAAGCCCTGGCAGATGTACCCAGCCCTGCTCCGTTCACCAGGGCAGTCTGGTCCGTGACATTTTCCCTGGCACGGCACCAAACCGGTCTCAGCTGCGAGCTCCTCGTGCTCCTCTGCCCTTCCACTGGCCGAGGGCAGGGCGAGGGCAGGGTGCCCAGCTGGCTGCAGCAGAGCCCCAGGGCCAGGGCTGTCCTTGAGGAGCCTGCTGGTGTTGGCAGTGCCTGGCTGGGCTCGGAGCTCAGCTGCAGCCCTTCGGATGCAGAGCGAGCTGGCACCCGCTGCCTGCTCCCTGTGCAGGGGCAGGGATTTATCCCTTTGCCATGGCTCGGGGTTTTTCTTTCTAAACGCAGAGAAGCAGCCCAATAAACCCGGCAGCCCTGCCTCAACCACCTCCATTGGGACCCACACAACATCCTCAGCTCAAAACAGGGCTGGGTTTCTCTTTTAGCCCTTTAGCCAAGGATGGCGATTCCAGAGTGACTCCAAGGAGGGCTCTGCTACCCTGAGGGCTCTGCCCCTTCTCAGGTGGGTTCAGGGCTGTGAATCACTCAGGTCTCAGAGGTTCAGTCCCTGCTGCCAAGAGGTAAAAGCATTTTGTGACGAGTTCATTACTCTGGCTCAGTGTAGTGGCAGAGCTCGTGAGCCACACTGGTTCCAGTCCCAGGGCTGCTCGCTCGATAGCGTGGTGTGATCAGATTCTTGGTCTGATAGCACTGAGCAACTTCTCTGCCTTGGAAATGAGCCCGAGCTCACCTCAGTGCTGCTGCTGGCTGAGGATGAACCCGCGCCCACCAGAGCCGAGGTTCCTCAGCTCCCTGTGCCTTCGGGCAGGGCTGAGGGGCTCAGGGGATGAACCTCCTGCCCTCTGAGATGATTTGCAGCCCTCCTGGGCTCCAACGTCAGCAGTAAGTTCTCAGCACTTTATTTTGCTTTGTTTTGCTGGGTTTTGTTTTGTTTTGTTTTCAAAGGCAAAGCTCTCTGCTGGAGCTTCCTCTGGTGCTGCCGCCCCAGCTCTGTGCCCAGATGAGATTTTATTTGTGTGAAATGCCTTCTGGGGGTTCGTTGTCACTGCTCACATCTGGGAGATTTGTTATAAAACAATTTCTCCAGCAACTGTGACGAATGAAGATTTCCATTCCATGTATTTCAATGGGAAAACATTGGTGAGAAGAAGCCAAGCATAATATTTATTGGATTTTCTCTTTTTCTCCCAATCTTAAACTGGAGAAGGCCAGTTTTTCAGCTGGAGAATGAGAGCGTTTGCCTCAACTTTCTGTGCCCATGACGATGTGAAGAAATATTTCTTGTAGAGAGAGAGCAGAAGGGCTGAGGATTTATTGGGAATCTTCCTTTTTATGAGGGAAAACGTTGTTATTTCTTCAGCTGCTCTCCCTGTTTGTTGTTTCTGTGGCTTTCTCACAGAGGGAAACACGGAGGAGGCAAAGCAAAAACGGAACTTTTCCGTTTGAAAACAGAGCTGACAAAAAAAACCCGAAAATCCTGGTTTGGTTTCAAGCTGCTGCCTGGAAACTTAAATGCAGAGCAAATGACAATTTTGTCTCACTTAGAAATTTCCCTGGGGAAAAACTCCCAGTTCTCACTCAGCTCTGCTTTTTTTGCGCTTCCCAGAGCTCTAAAGCCTCCCCTGACAAGTTCCTGGAGGGGTTTTCATAATCCTGGTTGTGAATTGTCCCGGGCACACACCAGAGCCACCACTCCCTGCACTGTCGCCACCAGCAAAGGGCAGGAATCGATTCCTGGCACATCCCACCCAGGGGTTGTTTCCAGCCCTTTGTGCCAGAGGTTGATTTCAATGAAACCTTCCACCCTCCCACACATGAAATGGAGAAAATTAAGTTTTTGAACGTGAAATAACAGTTACCAAATCCTGCCAAACCAGGCTGGCTGAGCAGCACTGAGGGAGCCTGGGGGGTGCAAAGGGGACAAGGAGCCCTGATATCCCCAAATCTGCACATTTTTATCCCAGCTCTGAATTCTGCCTCTTTTTCTGGCTTTGTAGGGCTTTCCTGGCCATGGGACGTGGCTGAGAAATGATTCCCCTTTTCCCCAGGTGCCCTGTCTGAGGTGCCAAATCCTCCTTTCCACCTCAGCTTAATGACATCGAGGTTGGTCCCTGCCCATCCCTGATTTCACAAAGATGGTTTTATACAACCTGGGAGGGCAGTTGGATACTGATGGGAAATTTGCTGCTGCTAGTGGGGTTTTTAGGAAATCCTGATTGGTTTAAGGTGATGAACAAGGGCTGAATAGGGAGAATTTCAGAGAGATTTGTCGTTGATCAGTGGAAATGACTGCTAAAATCCTGGGTAAATAATTGTAGGGGGAAAGTTGCTTAAGGAAAAATGATCCTAAATGTACAGGAAGGAAGGAAGGAAGGCCCCCAAGTCTTTCCCTGTGTCCCCCTCTTTGCTGTCACTCTGTACTTCAGGCAGGTTTTGAACAAGATGCTATAAATTACAATTTAACAGGTTTTTAATTGCTCCGTGAACCCATGCACCATTTCACAACTCGAAGCATCTTGTAGCAAAGAGTTCCACAGTTTAATTAATGAGAAGCTGTATGTAAAATGCCCTTTTCTTCTCCCCCTAACTCACTGGTGTGTGTTACAAACTGTTCCTTCTTGGTTTGGGGTTATAAAAACCAGGCTATTCATGCCCTTTTCACCTGTTTGGTGCCAGTCTTAAGGACTGTTACTGTACCTCTCAGGATATTTTTTTCTGATGGAACAGTTCCCTTCAGTTCCATCTTCCCCCTGTGGAGATCACGGTGCCCTTTGGAGCGTCCTTCTTGTTGTTCCCTCTGTTTTTCGAGTTCTGCACCTGATTCTGCTGGAAGTTTTTGGATAATCCATTGCTTCATTCAAGTCATCCTCCTGCAAAAGCTCTGTTCCTCCTTCAAAGAGCACTAATGGCTGTGCAAGGCAGCCCTTGCCCTGATAAATGCCATGCCCAATCCTTTCCTTTTATCGTATTTATCCCTGAGCCTTCCACTTCCAAACCCCAGCAAGGATTTCAAAGTACTCATTTCCTTAATTTGAGACAGTTCCTCCAATTCTTAACCCATAAAGAAAAGTTCCGCTGGCAGAATTTTCCTCAGTTCCTCCCCAGCAAGCATCAATGGGAAGAATTCATCTGGATTTTCTGCTCCAGCCTTATCTTCCTTGAGCTTTTCCTTTCATGCCTCGCTCATTTAGTGGCCTTGGAGCCTCGCTGGCAGCGCTCCTGCTGCTGCTGCTGCTGCGTTTCAGGAGGATTTGTTGGTGTTTCTTGTACAGTTAGCAAGTTGTTCCTCGAAATATTTCTTGGCCTGCCTTACGATGATTTCCCAGGATCTTGCCAGAGCTAATGTTCTTTCCCATTTCCCCTTTTAGACACAACACACAAGTGAGGACTTGCAGGAAGTTAATGCTGCGTGACAGGAGTTACAGCAGGGGAAAAGCACAGCAGGTCCTGGGCAGGAATGTGTCACAGGATCCCTCAAACCCTGGATTGGAGATGGGACCTGCCAAAGCTGCCACTGGCCCCAGCTGTCCCCATGTCACTGTGGGGGTGTGGGTGAGCAGAGCACTGTCACAGGAGAAAATCCGGGCTGGAATCCATTGACACACAAACCAACAGCCGTGGACTGATTTATTGCCTTTGTAGATCCAATCAGTCACACCCTGGGAACGCTGATGTCCCTTGTGTGACCCCAAAAGGGATCATTGTGCTCTGAGATTCCCCAACACCCCGGGAGATTTCCCTTGTCCCCCATGCCAAGGATGGCTCCATGTTCCTTGTTCACCTCCGAGTGACACTCACAGGAGCAGGCACAACCCACAAGGAAAGGCCACATCAGGAATTTTGGAGGGTGGTGATTGCTCAGGCAGCAGGGCAAGTCTTTTCCAGAAGTTTTCTGGAAAAGAAAAGTCTTTTCCTGGAGCCTGGAGCTATCTGCAGGTGAAACACAGAATCATGGAATGTTCTGGGTTGGAAGGGAGCCACTTAAATGAACATTATGTCCAGGGATTGAACCCTGTGTGTAGCAAGAACAGGGCTGTCCCACAAGGGGAATAATCTGGGAGCCAGGAGTGGCACAGGACAGGTGGGGACAGTGTCCTGGGTGTCCTGGATGTCCTGGGTGGGAGGACACAGTTCCACAGCAGTCACAGGCTCAGTCAGCATTCCAGGGACAATCAGGGAAGTTCAGAGTGACAGGAACCACCCCAGGGTCGGTGCAGGAAGGTCCATGGGCCGGACAGGAGGCACAGACCATGTCAGAACCAGAGCAGGCACAGCTCGAGCTGAGCCCCAGGGACTGCCCAGGTCAATGGATGTGGGGAAGGAGGTTCCTCCTCGAGAGGGTGGCCAGGAAATCACAATCTCTTGGAGCGCTGGAGGCCCTGGCAGCAGGGGTAGATCCTTTCTTCCCACCTCTGGGGGGGGATTGCAGAGGTTTGTCATTAAATAACCACTCCAGAAGGGCTGGGGGACAGCAGGAACAGGGCTGTCCTGTCCCAGGCGGGGGACAGCTGCTGTCCAAGGTTTCTCCAGCGCAGCTCCAGCCCTGAGGAAGGGAAGGGAGGAAGACTGGATGTGGCTCAGTGCCGTGGTTTGGTTGATGAGGAGGTGTTGGGTCATAGGCTGGACTTGATGATCTCAAAGGTCTTTTCCAGCCTGGTTCATTCTGTGATTCTGTGAAGGCTCCCAAGGGTCCTGTGCGGGCTTTGAATGCTCCTGAGAAACCAGAAGCACCTTGGGTCCATCTGCTGCTGCCAGGAGGGACTTCCTAAAAACCAAGCAGTCCCCCTGCATCCCAGAGCTGTTCCCAGCCTCCCTCACACTTCCAAAGCTCGTTTTCTGTGGCTTCGAGACAGAGGAAATTTGAAGGGCTTTAACAAGCATTTGCAGTTAATTTGGCAAAGCCTCTCCAGGCAATTGGCACCGGGAGCACTCCCAGCGCTCCGGGGCTGCCTGGGCTCTGCCTGGCACCCCCCGGGCACAGAGTGCTGACACCATTAAGGGTCTGAGACAATTTAAAATGAAGTGAAAGTAAATGTAATTAATTATTACAGTTTATTAGCAGCTCATATCCTTCGGCAGATCCTGTCTTTATGCGGTATTTAATGGGATTAATAACTCCTTAAGCAGGCGTGTGACAGCCAAGAGCACTGAGAGTCCACAGCTGGGACACAAACGTTCTCTTGCCCCTGCATTTTTCCCCTTTTCTTTAAAGAGGGACATTTTTTCAGGCCTCTTCTTGACAATTTTCTGGTTTATTGACAGAGGAAATTGATAAGTTATTGGGACAGGGGGCAGATATTGGCTGCTGCTGGCATTCTCAAGTCAGGCAGGATCAGCCACAAAACCCACTCAGGGCACAATGGAAATGCAGAAGTTTCTTAACCAAAATGTCTCATTCTGCCACATCTTCTTCAAGTTGGTTTCTGCTCCTCTCCCCCTCCAGCAGAAGGTTTGGGTTGGAAGGGACCTCAAAGCCCATCCAGTGCCACCCCTGCCATGGCAGGGACACCTCCCACTGTCCCAGGCTGCTCCAAGCCCCAATGTCCAGCCTGGCCTTGGGCACTGCCAGGGATCCAGGGGCAGCCCCAGCTGCTCTGGGCACCCTGTGCCAGGGCCTGGCACCCTCACAGGGAACAATTCCTTCCCAATATCCCATCCAGCCCTGCCCTCTGGCAGTTTGAATCTGTTCCCCCTTGTCCTGTCCCTCCACAACCTTGTGGGAAGTCCCTCTCCAGCCTTCTGAATCCAACCCTGTTGAGTAGGAGGTGGTGAGGACCAAGGTGTCACCATTCATCTGGTCCATTTATCAGGTGTGTTCTTACAGTGGTGAAGGGCAAACCAATCCCTGAGCTCAGGACACTGGGGGACTGAGAAAGGGTTTGTATCTCGGTTCATTCCAAAGGGTTGGAGAGCTGCAGCAGACACTGAACTTCCTAACTCGGGAGGATGGGTAAGATGATGAAATACAAGAGAAAAGTAAGGGCCTTGTGGCATCTGCATCCAAGGCTTGAGTGTAAACAACAAAACAAACACGATTCTGCCTCATCTTCATCTCTTCCTGATGGGCCAGCAAACAAGAAGCTCTGCAGGCAGGACAGCAGGAAGGAAGAGCAACAAAACCAAAGCAGGGCCCATTGCTGCCTCCAGAGCAGGGTCTGAAGGCTGAGCAGGGGGAGCCAGGTGGTTGTTAAAGATCCATTTGCCCACACTTTGCCCAGATCCTCAGCGAGGAGAAAGCGTCACTTGGCACAGTGCCACTGCCCTGTGTGTTTGTTGTTACTGCAAACCCCGTCCTTGAGAGGGACCCGGGCGAGTTTAGAGAGCCCACTAAGAGCCCATCAGACACACTGCAGATCAGCACTGCAAAGGGGCTGAGATCCTCCTGGACACAACGGGCTGCACACGGGTGTGGGGGGCTCTCCAGCCCTGGCAAAGGGCAGAGGAGGAGGAGGGAGGCAGGCCCAGGTATCAGCATCAACCCCCCAAACACAGCAGTGGGGTGGTGCAAACTGAAGGCAGCAGTCAGGACACAGCAAGGGGCTCAGTCCTGCTCTTCATGGCTGGAAACATCAGCTGTGAGTTCAGCTCCAGGCCAGGGCATCTGCACTTCGGTGTCCACCTTTAGGCTTCTCCTGCTGCCCAGCTTCCCTCGCGAGGGGCAGCTGCTCTGGGGGTGACTCAGTCTGTGCTGGGAGCCGGAGTCAGGCTCAGCATCCTGCCAGAGGCAGAGCCTGCTCTGCGAGCCTGGTTCCATCACCACCCTCACCCGGACTGCGGCTCCGAGCTGCTTTAATTGATTGACTGCTTAATGAAGCTCTGCATTCCCACCTCCCGCTGCCCTGAGCGCGCTGCTCTGCTACACCGGCTCTGTGGGATCTGTCAGGGTCACTTTGGAGGGACATTACTCACCAGACAAGGAGAAATGCTCAGGTGTAAACGAGCACTGAGGTAGAAAGGAGTTATGGCAGTATCCTGTCCCAGCCATATGAGCCCCAGCCTGGGCTGGTGGGGAGGTTGTTCACAGGGGCTGCACAGCCCAGCTGCTCAGAGGGCACATCTGGGGCTCAGAGGGCACATCTGGAGCTCCGAGCCAGGCTTGGGGCACCTGAGCCTCTAGGCTGCAGTGCCAGACTGCTGTGAGCTGGCTGAGAGCTGTCAGGGATTTATTGGAAAAAATTCCATCATCTTCCTGGGTGGTTCAGCGGGAGGTGTCTCTGCCCATGGCAGGGGGAGATTGGAACTGGATGAGCTTTAAAGTCCCTTCCAACCCAGACCCTTTCATGCTTCCATGGTTCTGTGATTCCATGATTCCATGACACTCATGTCTAAGGTACCATGTAGATCAATTCCTGAAGCGCTCCAGCTTTGGGCTTGGCTGAAGCTGAGGCCCAGGAGTAAAATCTTTCAGCCCCAACAGTGGCAGCTGAGGTGGATGTGGCAGCAAGGGCACGTTCTTTTGGGAGCAGGGTAGTTTCAGAACTCTTCAAACAGTAAATGAGGTGTCCTTTCAGGAAGAGATAAGCAGTAAAACGATCACATTTCCTAGAAGAAAGCAAAATGCAAATAATCTTGGCACTGCACACGGTGCAGGCAATCCACCTCCTCTCTGTGCACTTCAGAGTCACATGGAGATGTTTATTCACACCTGGTACTTCTGCAAAAACATTTTATTCAATTCTCCAGTTCCCTGTTGTTTGATTTTCCCACTTTCTGTGCCCCACCAAGACCCGGCCTCAGCCACTGCCCTGGGCCATCGGGATGTGTGTGGCTGTGAGCTGTGCACACACACACTGTTCATTTACAGGCTGCTGTGTGCCTCAAAAGCCCGGGCTCTGAGCAGTGTTTTATACAATATTTATGTTTCTCTGAGACGTGAGAGGTCACTCAACCTGACAGAACTGAAGCCTCTGCCTGTGGGAAGGGGGGTTCTGCTGCAGCATCAGCAGAAAGTAAATGAGCTCCCAAATGAGAGTTCAGAGAGTTCTGGCTGTCATTTCCATACAGCTTTGCACTCTGCTTGTGGTTTCTTCCTTCGAGGGAGGAAAAGTTGCTGCGGGTGTCTGGTCAGCACCAGGCTGATGCTAGAATAGAGCACCAGGGGGACCAGGGGTTGCTCTCTCAAAGAGGTGCTGCGGCTGCAGTGAGGCTTTCCTGGCCATTCCTG
>NW_008238660.1:1042395-1058325 GCF_000691975.1 Corvus brachyrhynchos
AGCAAAGGTGAACCTTCCATTTGCCACCTGGATTGTTCCCACAGCTCACCCTTCCCTTCCTCTGCAGCAGTTCAAGCACCTGGACTAGGGAAGTCCTGCATTTCTTCACCTCCATCCTCCCTGCCAGGACCCTGAGCACAGAGAGGTTAACTGAGACCTCCAAGGTCACAGAAGAGGAAAGGTGCTGATTTCAGCTTCTCCTCCCCAGCACTTCAGGCTGCTCACAGGATGTTCAATGAAAAAAAAGAGTCCTGAGCACCCCTGAGGAGCTCTGCTGGTAAAACAGAGCAGTGTCAAAAGGCCAGATAAGATAGAGGATAAACATTTGTGATCGGGAGGCGCTTAGAGCAAAACATCTGCTTGCCTGGGGTGGGGACTGATTCCCCTGTGCTGTGACAGAGTCACTGAGGTGCTCGCTCCCCACAGGGCTTTAGTGCCTTCTCAGGAATCCTGGAGTAAGCAAGACAGAAGCCGCAGGCTGACAGACAGGCCCCAGCCTGTGCAGGAGGCTGTCGCTGCAGAGCCAGCTGGAGGAGCAGCAGGATGTCCCAGGGCATCCCAAATGGCAGGAGCTGCCTGTTCAGCTGGCTCAGCCCCACCTGCAGCGGCTGCAGAGGGACGGGGCACTGGCACCGACTCCTTCCGGAGCCGCTGGGATCCATCTGGAGCCTGGGCTGTGAGCTGGGCTTTGCTGAGCTGGGCTGGCTGATCCCCTGCTCCAGCTGCTGCTGCAGGGCTTGGATCAGTGACACGCTGCCCGTGACACTGTGACAGCCCTGGAGGGTGTCCAGCTGTGCCAGCTTCACCCCCTTCCCTTTGCACCTTGATGAACAGGGAAGAGTTCAGCCACACAGTTTGGACGCTTGGTCTCTGGTGCTAAAGATGTTGGGAATGGACAAGAGATCCACAGATCAGCTGGAAGAGGATTCTTCCTGAGCTTCAAAGCCAAAGAAAGTCAGTGATGCTTGCAGTTAAAAAGAAATTGGGAAAAGAAATCCTGGAAGCGAATGAGTTGCTCTGGGTCTCTTGCTGTAGAGAGCTTTTCAGTGAAGAGGTGGGAGAGCACAACCTCTTCCCCCTCGAGCACTTCCAGCCTTATCCTGAAATCCCTGAGGTGCCATAAATGTGGAGCTGTGCTGCAGGGCTGGCACCACTCCAGAGCAGGTGAGCATTTCTACCTAACCCTGGCTGCCAGGCTAAAAGTACCTGTGGAGCAATTTCCACACGATTTCTACTGCCCAGGATATACTTTTGTTCTATTTGTGCTAAAACCCAGAAGAACAATTTTTAGGGAAGATTCAGCACAAGGCTTATTCACAGTCAGGAGGGAATGAGGTAAGAAAATGGTTATTTTCCCCTGCAGATTGTTGCCAGCTCTATTTCAGAGGCACCAACATGTCCAGCCACCTCTGCAGCCCCTTAAACAATTTCCACACTTATTCCACGGCCTGCAGCATGGTGTTAACCTAAAGGCAATGATGTGGGCAGGAGAAGTGGTTCCACATTTATCCAAGGAGTGAAAGGGCAGAATCACCCGGGGTGCCCCTTGGAACACACTCAGCTCTCACCGGGGGATTAGACAGGACAGGAGAGCAGGAGTTACACAAATTTTAGCTAAAGCCATCAGCAACAGCTCAGTGAGCATTCCGAGTGTCAATGGCACTGCAGGCCCACGTGGGAAGGACAGGAATTCGTGTTTTCTGCCACTTTTGGAGCAGTCTGGCCACGCTTGGGCTGCGCAGCAAGGAAACACTGCCAGCGTTCACAGGTCGGTGCCCAGCGTGCCACAGGAACTGCAAATAGCTCAGGGATGACCCTGCCCTGAGGGTCTCCAGCCTGGAGTGTCCCTGGCAGAGCAGAAAACACCTCGAGCCCCCCTCCTGTGAGAAGAGCAGCTCAGCAGGTGAGTGCTGGGGAAGAATTCCCTGGCAGATCACTGGGAATCACCCTCTGAAGGGAGCCCGGAAGGGGCAGGCTCACGTCTCCATCCTGCAGCTCCTGGGGACTCTGGGACCAGTCCAAACTGGGCAGGGTGTCCCAGCTGGGCCCTTCCTGGTGTCCTGAGCTCTGCACACAGCCAGGGCAGTGCCCACCCTCACTGCTGGGGGATGTCACATCCCCTCTCCATCCCCAGCTGGATCCCAACTCAAAGCTGGGTTTTACTTTGTCCTTACTGAATTCTGGATTAGAGATTTTTTTTTTTTTTCTTCTTTTTTATCTTTTCCACAGTCTCAAGGTCATTTAAAGTCCTTTCCAGCCCTTGACCAAGGGACAGGAGCATCCTGTGTTCCACAGCCCAGCTCATGCAGTTGGGATCCGGAATAGCCCCAGGCCCAGGGAAAGCCTTATGGATCAGCTGCCAGAGGCTGGAAAAGTTCCTGGTTCTGCTGGGTGATCCTGCTCAGCTGCCCAGCTCTGCATCCCCACCTGGTCCATTCATCTCTCCTGTATTTCTTGAGCTTGTTCATGGAGATTTTATGACCAGGAGAGTTAAAAGTGCTGCTGCACCAGGGCAGGAATTATCTCTTGCTCTTGCACTCAGCCTCTGAAGGAAATTAAATGGGTTTTACCCAATTTGTTTCTGATGATCAAGGCTGACCATTACTCACCTCCACGTCTTTTCCAGGTACCACTTTCCTTAATTATTTTTCCAGGAATTAGGGCAGAGTTACAGGATTCCAGGACACAGGGCCTGCAGTGCCCATTTCTCTCCCTGCTCCACGTGTGAACTTCATGTGCAGAAGGACCCGTGTGGAGCCTGAGGTGGCTGAGGGTGCTGTCCCTGTCCCCTGCTCTGTCCCCACATGTGTCTCCAAAGCTGGAGGGGTGCAGCAGGGTCCCACAGTGGGATTTCTGGCTGCATCCATGGAATTTCTCCCCAGGGGGTGCCCCAGGGGTCTCCTGTTGGGGTGGGCTCAGCCCCTGGCTGGCACTGCCTGCAGGGAGTGGCTCTGCCATGGGTGTCACCCTGTGACCCAAACTCTGCTGGCACTGCCACCTCTGCCCCCTCCCCTCCAGATGACATTAAGCTGTTCCTCAGGTGGAAGAAAACCTGTAAAATCCTATTGGAAAACTCCTGGAAGGCCTTTTAAGTCTGCTCACATCCCAAGTGCTGCAAGGCCTCGAAACTTCCAAGCTGATTTATGGAGCAGCCACACAGAGGCTGCTGGGGAGCGCAGGGGAACCTTCCTTTTTCTCTTTCCTCCCATCCCAGCACAGTGAGAGCAGTGTAACTGCATTCCAGGGGCTGTATCCACAGCTCACAGCTCCAGGAATCCCTGTTTCACTTCCCAAGGGTGTGGCCATGCTCTCAGACCTCCTCAGCTCCCACAAGTTCTTGTCCCTCTCACTCCGTGTTGTTGGCTCCTCGGGGGTCCAGAAAATCTGGTCCTCATGGGAACCTCAAGTCCCCAGGAAGGATGGAGAGAGGTCCTACAGATTTTAAGTCTTGCAAATATTCCCAGAAGCTGGAATTTCTCTGATTTCCCTCACTCTGGAGACTTGTCTGTACTTTTTTTTACCCGATCCTGCCCCTTGGCTGCATCTCCTCGTTGATATTGCTGGGTTTGCAGGGCTTATTTCCCATCAATAACTGATAAATGCTCCCCACTTAATTCCTCTGGAGCAGTTTTCTCCTTTGCCAGGGAAACAGCTGCACACCAGGCCCTTGACAGAATTCCTTTTAACCTCATTTCAGGAGCTCTGCTCTTGTTTAACAATAAACCACACACTCCATTTGCTGTTGTTCTGTAAGTAACACTCCATGATTCAACTCAAATTTATTCCATCTCCCGCTGGAGCAAGCCAGCTACTCCTCAGCCTATTTTCTCAGGGGCCTAAATGACAAATCAGCAAGGTTAAGCATTGTTTTAATTTCAAACAAAACAGGAGAGAACCCCTTGCAGAAGGAGCACGGTCAGGCTGCTGCTCCCATCTCGGAGTTGGAGCTCTCATTATTCCCTATTCCCAGGGGTGGGTGAACAGTGGGGTTTTACAGGGGGTGTTTTACACCAAAAAGGGCTCTGGAGAAGCAGCCTGAGGGGTGGCAGAAAGCTCAGAGCTGAAGTGATGCTTTATTATTTTACGGGGGGATGGTTTCAGCGCAGCTGAGCCAAGCTTGGAAAGGTAAATCCTGCAGCCCCAAATTCCAGAGGAGCTGGGGGAGGCAGGGAAGGGTCCCACAGGCTGTCAGGAACTGTCCCACTCCCACGGCAGGCAGGCAGGGATGAGCAGCAATAGCTACACAGATTCAGGGATCTCCACACATTTGTAGGCTCTCCACAGATTTATGGGATCTCCAGAGCAAATGGCCACCATCAGGGACAGGGCACAGCCCCAGCTGCTGCTGGGGTCGGTTCTGCTCCCACTGCACTTCCTGAAACACTTTGGAGGCAGCATTTCTGTTCCTGAATGCATTTGCTTCCCCTAAATAAAGATTTACAAGCACAGAATTCCAGAAGGGTTTGGAAAAGGACCTTAAAGCTCATCCAGTTCCAGGGCCAGGGACACCTTCCTCCATCCCAGGTTGCTCTGAGCTCCATCCAGCCTGGCCTGGGACACTTCCACAACCTCTATGAGCAACAATTTCAGATTTCAGCCTGAAAAATAAAAGCTCCAAAAAGAGGAAAAGAGGAAAACAAAAGCAAGCCACCCCAAAAGCTGCTCAGGGAGTGGGAATTATTCCTTGCCTATTCCAGAGGATGCAGGGGCACCTGCAGCCACCATCTGCACACCAAGGCATCCAGAAAGTTCTCAAGCAAATATTTTCCCTTCTCCCAAACCCACAGGGGAACGCAGCTGCAAAGGACCTGCAGGGAGCTGCAGAGGGCTCGGATCTGCTGGAGAACGTTCCCGAGGCTGAAAACCAGATTTTGCAGTGCAAACTTCCCCCAAATGAGCAGGATTGTTAGGTTTATTTTTAATTCTGCATTTCTTTGAAGCTGCTTTTTTTTTTTTTAAATCTTTTCATCCCCCATTTACTCTGCTAGCGGGGAGTGTTTCCATATTTTCCCCCCCTTTTGCCTTTTCCAAATCCTGGCTGTTTTGTGGTGGCAGAGTGACAAGAGAGCTTTGAAACTGCACAGTTCTGCCAGTCTGCCAGTGCTGGCAAAATTCCGCAGGAAAATAGAACAGTGGAAATAAAAATTGCAAAAAGGGAGGGAAAAGAAGCATTTTTTTGGTGCTTAAAAATGTAAAAAAACTTCTTTAAGGAAAAAATCCTCCAACAGGTGATTTGAAGGTGCTGAACATCGTGAAAGAAAAATCACCTGGATTGGTTTTCCCAAGAAAATATGAATTTTTGACCAGTTTTCCTCATCTCTGAGGCATCCAGCAGCACTGGACCTTTCTGACTGCTGGGCTGAGGTTTGGACACCAGGAAAGTCCTGCTCTGGGGGATTCTCCCTGTCCAGTGTGGTCAGGACAGGGGCAGAGCTGGACACGGGCTCTTCACCTCCTCCCACCTCTCCCTAATTCCCTCTCTCACAGTCCCATCCCTGCTGACACCATCACACACAGAGCAGGCAAAGATCAAAGAGGACAAGGAGGTGGCAACACCTTTCTTATTTTCGGAGTTGAAAGGGATGTTTACAGCTCCCCGAGTGAGGTTGTGCCTCTGAGGCAACATTCCCCGCACTTTCAGCGTTGTTGCTGTCATCTTCCAGGAGAAAACGTGTTCCCTTTTGATCCTTTTGTGCAATGGGATCAAAACAGAGCAGGCAAAGGCACAAGACCCAGAAGTATTTAGTCAGCACCCTGTTCAAAGGCTTTCCTTTCTTACTGAGGGGGAAGAAATGAGCAGAGAAAATGTGCAGACAATGAGTAACAAAGAAAACAGATCCTAGAGAGGCAAGAGAATCGTGCAGGCAACCGAATGATGGAGAAAACCCCGTGTGTGGCTGGACAGCCAGCAGTGTGGAGGTGCTGGGGAGATTGTGGCTCCAGGGAGGAGTGGGAGCTGAATTTAAGGATGGGCAGAAATGGAGGAGTTCCCTGCAGAGGCCTGGAGATGCTGAGCTCGAGAAGTGGCTCCATTTCTCGCTGCACCCAAAGGAATAAAAGTTGCCTGCTCCCAGGAATTCTCATCACTCCAGTGGAGAGGCTTTGCTGGGATTATGGAAGGGCATGAAAATAACAGATAGATCCAAAATATCTGATAACAAACCTGTGACAAGCTGCCCAGACGGATCCTCTTACACCAAGAGCTTTGGTTGTGAAGGGCTCCCCCAGCAGCGTCTCCTCCCAATGTCACACCAGGGTGCAAAGTGACACTGGGGCTTCAGGTGCATCCCAGGCCAGAATGAACCAGGATTTGTCCGATCAGGTGGTTTCAAGTCATTGTTTTCCATGGTCTGAAAGGTTTTGCTGCTCTGCCCTGAGAGAAATCTGCCAGGAAAGAAGAGGCACAAATGAAGCAGGACACAGTAATCACAGAGCCATGGAATGGTTTGGGCTGGAAGGACCTTAAAGCCCAGCCAGTGCCACCCCTGCCATGGGCAGGGAGGGACACCTCCCACTGTCCCAGGCTGCTCCAGTGTCCAGCCTGGCCTTGGGCACTGCCAGGGATCCAGGGGCAGCCCCAGCTGCTCTGGGCACCCTGTGCCAGGGCCTGCCCACCCTCCCAGGGAACAATTCCTTCCCAATATCCAACCTGAATTTCCCCTCTGTCAGTCTGAACCCATTCCCCTTGTCCTGGGAAACAGCTCCTCAAAAAAGTGTCTGTGAGGCTCAGGTCTCCAAACCTCAGGGATGTCCTTCAGGATGAAGGAATTTCCCAACTTCAGGACACAGTTTTTTATAGAGAATCTTTGCTCTCATGGTGTCTGTCCTCATAGCCGTGTGTGACTTGCAAATCATCCTCATTCCCCCTCCTTTTCCCCTCAGCAGATGTTTCCAGAGAAAGAATAAGGCTGTAAAAGGGAAAGCAAAAACGGCACAAGATGTGACACTTAGAGGAAAAAAAATAATAAATAAATAAAAGGAGGGGGAAAAAAGTGGTTTCAAAACTCTTTGCTCAGACAGCCCCATGTGATTACAGCATTTATCAGTGTCTATCTCAACATGGAGCAGCTCAAAATGGAAAAGAGTGACACATGCAGAGCACAAAATAACAGGGCTGCCAAGGGATCCTGAATGGAAACAGAACCCACGGCAGCTCAGGATGGAAAGCACAGCAGGAGCTCCATGTCTGGGCTGCTCAGCAATTACTGGGACAGAGACTGCACAGCCACGTTCCTGCAGGGGATGTCCAAGCCCAGCCCGGCCTGGAGGAGAGAACTTCCCTGCTCTGCTCTCCTGGCAGGGCAGATGCATGGATTTTCAAAGCAGAATGCCTGGAGCAGGGGATGTTCAGTGTCTCCACAGTTCCTGGAGAATGCCAGGAGAAGAGTTCCTGTCTAAAGGAGGGGAGATTTAGATATAAGGAAGGATTTTATTAGATTAGGTTGGGCAGGCCCTGGCACAGGGTGCCCAGAGCAGCTGGGGCTGCCCCTGGATCCCTGGCAGTGCCCAAGGCCAGGCTGGACATTGGGGCTGGGAGCAGCCTGGGACAGTGGGAGGTGTCCCTGCCATGGCAGGGGTGGCACTGGATGGGCTTTAAGGTCCCTCCCAACCAGAACTCTCTGTTCCTATAACTCTGCCTTGTCCTATTGGCTTCCTCTGCATTAATAGGGAAGCAGGATTTGGGTCCTGCTGCTGGCCAGGCTGTGGTCACTCCCCTGTGTCCGCTCATCAGCCCAGCCTGGGCTCCTGCAAGGGATCAAACTGATGAAAGGACAAACCTCCCAGGAGAAAGGGAGTCACACCCTCACCTGTGCCCTCGGAGGGAACTCCTGGCATGACCCTGTTCCCTGCCAGGTGCCAGGGAAGGATTGTTTTCCACCCAGCTGGCCTCGAGCAGCAGGGTCAGCGGAGGCTGAGGCTGGAGGCCCCAGAGCTGGCTGTGCTGGGCTGGCAGCCCCAGCCTGAGCTGCTTTGGAGCCTCAGCCTTCAGCACCCTGCGTCGCCCCATCATCACCTGCTGCGCCTTCCCTCAGGAGACATCAACACTTCAAAGACAGTCCAGGTGACTTAGGGAACCCTGAGCGCAGTGAGGAGCAGCTCTCCCTCCCCCTGCCCAGCCAGACTGACCTGCAACCCCCTACAGACATTTTCCAGGTCCTATTTGAGTTTCCAGAGTTGTCTGTCCCTCCTGGCCACCAGCCCAGGCCCCTCAGCAATCAGTTTGGAATTCTGGGGGTTCTATCCTGAGAATAAACCTGGTAAATGTGATTTTCTGGGAGGGCTTTGGGCTCGTTCCAGAGGTGCCTGCCTGTGATTTATCCTCCCTATCCCTACCCAGACACTCAACCTAACCCAGAGCCACTTGAGCTCCATTTCCCACTTACTGTGCACGACCTTTCCAGAGAGGGAAATGCTTTCCCATTATCTGGTTAAAGGCATCTTTACTTTGCCATTGTATTTCTCAGCCATTTTCCCGTAAATCTCAGTAAAACAGCCGGGGTTGCTGCAAGAGCTGCTTTAACAATGAAAGGAGCTTCTCCCTAAAAGTTGTACTCAGCCTAATGAAGATCCATCTGCTACAGCACAAAACTCACAGAAATAATGAGGGGAAAGAGGTTTGGTGATCACATCCCTCACTCTGCGAGCAGCCAGGAGCTCCCCTGCCTGTTGTGAAGGAACAGAGGAACATTTTGTGCCCTTTGGCTTGCAGTCAGTAAATAACGAGAAGCAGGCAGCTGCTGAACGTTTGCCCAGCCCGAGCCGCTGGTAACAGCCAGGGCTGAGGCAGAGTCACAGGTCAGACCCGAGCCCTGCAGAAATGCGAGGGCAGAGGGGACCTTTGTGTGCATTAGAAATGTCAGCAGCTCTCTGATGTTGGCTGGGCTGCCCTCCAAGGCTTTGTGGGACATTCTGGACAAATGGGAAGCAGCTGAAATCAAGCAGCCCCTTCTCCTGCTGAGGGTTCGGTGCTGGGAGCCAGCAGAGTAAAGGCAGCACTGAATTTCCGTGGCCCTGGATTTCCTGGGATGCTGCCTCACCACACACACCACAGACTGCTCACCACATCCTCATGCTCATGGTCCCAAAAGGGACCTTCCTGCCTGATACATCCAGGTTGGACCTGGGCAGGGATTTCACCTCTGCTGTGCCCCGTGCATTCCCACAGAACCAGCTGGAAGAGCTCCAGCCCCAAAGGGAGATGGAACCACCCAGCACTCGCTGTCACCACGTCCATCTGTCCCTCTCCGTGCTCTTGCCATGCCTGCAGCAGCAGAGTTAGGGCTGGAACAGAGAAGTTGCCTTGGCACAGCTTGGGGCTGTCCCTGACACCTGCTGAGCACCCTGGGCAGAGCGGGGACCTGCAGGATGTGCCACTGTCCCCACCTGCTCAGCCTGCCCACTGAAGTACCCTCAGCTCTCTGCAAACCCCAAAATGAGACACCCAGAACATGGATCCAACATTAGGTAGGGGATGGTGACACTCCTGTCATTAACGCAACCCTTAAAGCAGCTGCTGGGTCCTCATAGGGAATCCCAGAATCCCAGGATGGTTTGGGCTGGAAGGGACCTTAAAGATCATTCAGTTCCACCCCAACCAGACCTTAGCACCTGGCAGAGGTCAGGCCAACACCCTGAGCCCAGGGCACAGCAGGGGCACAGGAGCTCAGGACAACACTTGACCCCAAAGGTCTCATCCCAAGGGGAAGGGCTGTTCTTAAACCCGGCAGGAGAAATCAGGAATCACTTCATCAGACTTCCCAAAATGGGTTTTCAAAGGTCCTCTGTCAACTTTGTGCCAAGGCAAGAGAGAGACAGACAGCCTGTCTGGGCACTGCCTTCCAAAGGGATTTATCTGACCACGCCGAGAATCCAAGCAGAAAGCAGCAGAGGCAGTTAAATGCTCCAAATACTTTGTCTTCTGTCAGCATCAGTATCTGGAATTAGGTCCTGAGAGATTCACCCTTGGAAAATATCTTCAAGATGAGTGAGTCCTCCCAAGGCCCAGCTGAAAATTTCATTGTTGATGAAGATAACCGGTCCGTTTTTGACCAAAGCCATCCAAAAAAAGCCCAACCAAATCACATTTGCCTTTCAACTTTGGCCAAGGAAACACAAAGTTCTTTCTCAGAGTTTGCATTTCTTTATGGAAAAAATAGAAAGAAAAGCCAACTTTATGAAAGGAGTTTTTCATTAAACAGATGCTCCTTCACAAGGCAATTCCTTCTAGGACTTGAATTCCCAGAAAAAATGTCCAGACTGTTCAAAGTGGGCAGTTCTTCTCTGTCCTACAAGCCTTGGGTAGAAGACATTTATAGGATTCAAAAAATAAAGGCAATTTCCATTCTCAGACTCAGGGTGGGATCCTTGGGACTGTTCTGTGCAGGGCCAGGAGCTGGATTTGCTGATCTTTGGGGATCCCTTCCATTTTGGGATATTCTGTGATGGTTTCTCAGTGTTTATGGCAAAGCTGAGACTTGCAGGGGTGTGCAGGAAGATGAATCCCATGGGTTCCTGGAGCATCCCAAGCCATTTTCCATATCCCCAGATAATTGGGATGCTTGGTGCTTTAGCTCCAAAACTGCTGCCCTGTCTTCACAGAAAGGAAAACTTTGCCTTGAAGTTTTCCTTTCCAGGTGACTCAGTGTGAGGAACCTTCAGCCCAGACTCACGGATATCTCTAGATTTACTTGGAGCTGAAGGTGGATTTGCTGGAGAAGGGTCATTTTCATGGCAAACCCCGTCTGAATTGCATCCAAATGCTCCATGTCCATACAAAAAATCCCAAAAGCCTCCGTAGGAAGGGCACAGCCTAGAAGAGGCCATTTTCCAGCCCCATCCCTCGCTCCCTCCCTGTTCCATGAGCTCAGGGAGCCGTGGCATGCCCAGCACTAATAACACACACTCCAAGCACACTTCCCTGCTTTTCTCCCTGCTCACGGGCAGCATTTCCATTTCCTCTTCCATTTGGGAAAGCAGAATTACAGCAGAGACCAGGACTGGTTTAACAAAAGTATTGGCGAGGCAGCGCTGGAGCCCATTAAGTGAGAGCTTGGCTTTCATGCTAATTTTCTTTTTAATAAAGAACAAATGGGCCAGGCTGCCACACAAAAGCGTGGAGCTGCTCTGAAACAAGCAGGAGTGGAGCTGGGAGCAGCACAGCCCCGCTGTGTTATTATGTTTTGGGGGTGGAAAACTCCTACAAATCATTTGTATCCGTTGTCTAAATGGAACGCGCAGGGAATAATTTGAAGCAGGGAGGCATTAAGAAAGTAAAGGATCCACTTCTGCACTCGTTTGCTCGGCTTAAACTCCTTGCTTTGTTTGCTGCCCTTGTTAGAGAAATTGTGCCTTAGTTAAACTTAAAATATGAGTGTGATTATCAGACCCAAATATAAACCAATACAGAACAGAAAACACTATTCATAGCCACGGAGAGCAGGAGCTTTACATAATTTCCATAGTGTGTCATGCACTTCGAGGAAGGAGAAAAAGGTCTTGAAAAGAAGCAGCTGACAGGGAAATCATTATGAGAGATTTTTATGCTCACAGGGTAGTCTTAAACGAGAATAATGTTGCTCAGGAAAATAACACTTGCAAAGTTATTTGGGCCTGAAGTTCCCCACAGGCTCCTCGTGGGCTTTGCAGAAGTGCTGAATCAGGGCAGGAGAGGCAAAACATTTGCATGGGAGCCATGCAGAGAAATCAGCACTTCTGGCTCTCAGCATGCCCTGCAAGGCTGCAGGAGAGGATTTTTCCCTCCTGCATCCCTGGCCTTGTCTGGGAGCAGGGGGCAATCCATGGGGATGGAAACAATCCGTGGGGACAGGGGCAATCCATGGGGACAGGAGCAATCCATGGGGATGGGAACAATCCATGGGGATGGAAACAATCCATGGGGATGGGAACAATCCGTGGGGATGGAAACAATCCATGGGGACAGGGGCAATCCATGGGGATGGGAACAATCCATGGGGATGGAAACAATCCATGGGGACAGGAGCAATCCATGGGGATGGGAACAATCCATGGGGATGGAAACAATCCATGGGGACAGGGGCAATCCATGGGGATGGAAACAATCCATGGGGACAGGGGCAATCCATGGGGACAGGGACAATCCATGGGGATGGGAACAATCCATGGGGACAGGAACAATCCATGGGGATGGGAACAATCCATGGGGATGGAAACAATCCATGGGGACAGGAGCAATCCATGGGGATGGAAACAATCCATGGGGACAGGGGCAATCCATGGGGATGGGAACAATCCATGGGGACAGGGACAATCCATGGGGATGGAAACAGTCCATGGGGACAGGAGCATCCTGCTGCCCCTTCCAAGGGTCTGAGCTGCAGCCCAGCCCCGGGGCGTGGGCAGGGTGTGAGTCAGTGCTGTCAGTGAGGTTAAATAGGCCTAAAGCAGGGAATTGGACAAATGGATTCATCCCTGGTGCCTGCCAGGCTCTCCTGGGAATGGTGTGGAGCTGGGGAAGCACAACCAGCCCTGCTGAGGCCAGAAGCAAGCCCCAGAGCAGGGCTCGGTCACACCTGCAGCAAACTGAGCTGCGGGAGCGGCCTGGGCGAGCTGAGGGAGGAGAACGTGCACCAGCACTTCCTCAGCTGGACTGATCCTCCAAAAATCTCCAGTCAGGCTTTAAAGTCGAGCTTTAGAGCCACCTAAACTCAACCAGGATAGAGAGAGTGCTCAGCAATGTGCAGAGACTCTGCCAAGCCAGCAGCAGTGTCGCTCCCTCCCCCGTGAGCAGAGCCAGGGGCTGCCCCAGCAGCATCAGCTGGGCCTGTCCCTTTAAGCAAAGCTTCAAATCTGGTGCTGAACGCTCACTCCCGGTTTTCATTTATTTATTTATGCTTTTAATTCTCTCCTAGATGCCGGGAAACATATTTGCATTTCATTAAAATGTATTTTCCCCACTTAGTTCTGCATTCTTTCCTGGCAAATGTTCCCTTTTTGTCATTTTCCCTGGGCCTGGAGCAGACTCAACGTGGTGCAGCTGCTTTGCTTTAACAGCCCCTGGAACCTCAGGCTGATTCCTCATCCTGAATCCCTGTGGGCACCTCAGGAGCTGCTGGAGCTGATGGATCATCAGCTGCAGCAGGTCACCACAGCCTGAGGGACACAAGGAACAACACCTGGATCCAGAAATCTGAAGGAAGTGGGCAGGTCCTGGATCTGGAGCACTGCCAAAGGGGCTGAGGGTGGGATTTAGCAGGGATTGGGCACATCAGTGCCAGCTTTTCTCTCTGCTGGAAGCAGCCTGGCTGGCACAGCTGGCTACCAGCACCTTGTCACTGCAGCCAAGGCTCTGCCCAAGGCCCTGCAGGATCTGGGGACATGCAGAGTGTCCAGGTCCCACTTCCCACTCAGCATTTCCCCCACACAGACTCACATCCATCCAGCGCTGATGGGCCTGGCCAGAGGAACAGCCTTCGTGCCAGCACAGAAGTGACATCTTTGTAATCCTGAACCATGTCACCCCACCCCATCCCATCCCATCCCACTGCAGATGCTGAGTGATGAGTTCATTCCTCAGTCCCCATCCCTCTTCCCACATGTGCTGGTGTCCAGCTCCTCCCCGAGCTGCAGGACACACCATTCCCAGAGGAATCCATGTCCCTCTCCCTGTCTCTGACGGTTCTTTTCCTGCCAAATGGGTTCAAAGCTGTCCTGAGCCTCATTACAGACCAACTCTGCTCCTGGCCACCAAACAGTGACCTTGCCTCTGGAACTTTTTCCCTGGGTGTCTCACTCAATCCCATTCCAGCTTGAGCACCATCCATATTTAATTATCAGAGGTGCTTTTAAAGCTCTGTGTCCTCCTCAGCCGAGGTGTCCTGTCCTGCTCTGCTCACCAGACCATGAGAGAGGCTCGCTGAGGCTGGACCTTGGCTCCAGGAGGTGAAACTCAGCCTGGTTTTCAGTGGAAGCAGGTCCTGCTGGTGATTTACTACATTTTAGCATGTCGAAGATGTTAAAAGCAACCTCTGCCCCCCAACCACTTTTTCTTCCAGCCCTACATTTAAGCTCAGCACATGAAAAGCACCAGGAATGCAAAGCACCATTAATATTTAAGTCAGATTTGCAGAAGGATAAATTTAAACGTTGTAGAAATTAACTGGATAAAGAGAAGAATTTCCTGGAGTAAAGAGCTTAAGCCAAGTCAAACATTTTAGTGCAGGAACACTCTCCCTTCTCCCTGGCTGCCCAAATGTTTGCAGACACAGACAAACAGCCAGTGCTCCTGAAGGTGTGATCCCAGTGCCAGGGACAGAGGTTTGGGCATCACAAGGGTCAGTGTCCCCACATCAGCACGTCAGCATCACCAGGTGTCACCGCTCTGTCTCCAAACAGCTCCTCTCTCCCAGAAAAGGGCCGAGGGATGGGGCTCCCAGGCAGCTCTGGTGAGCTGGGCACCAGTGAAGCTCCCACTTCTGGGGCTGGGAGGTGATTCCCAAGCCCCAGGGAGCCAGCAGGGAGGCAGCTCCATCCCACAGGATGGCACCAACTCCACTGCAGTAATGCAAATAAATCCCCTTTTCTTCCCGGTAATTTGTTTCTGTGCAGAATAAATTGAATATGTAATTTCATTTTCTCTCTTGGAGCATTAACAACCTTGGAATTGTTGGGATTCACAATGAAGACAACAAACAAGTAATTACTGACGAGCTGATATGGCTGTGGAGAGGAGAATGCGATTGATTTTAATTCTCGGCAGCCCTGTTTACTCTCCCCTTGCATTAGGCATAATAAAGTGTTACAGTAGATTATGTTCTGCTGTAAAATAGTTCCTATCAGCCACCACAAACTGCTCCTCATTAGGGAACAGCCCTCCACCACCCTGCTCCTCACAGCATCCTCTGGGAAGGGCCTTGCCACCCTCACAGGGAAGAATTTCCTCCTAGTATTTAACTTAAACCTACTCTTTCAGCTTAAAACCATTCCCCTTTTCCTGCCACTCCGTGGCCTTGTCCAAAGTCCCTCTCCAGCTCTCTGCAAACCCCTTGAGTACTGAAAGGGGCTTTAAGATATTCAAAACTCCACTGTGCAAGGCCATGAGCAAACGGCTCTCAGGGACAAATCTGTTCGGTCCCCACACTCAGGTTTTGATGATCCTCACCCTGCAGGAATCCAGCAGAGAGCTGGAGCTCGCAGGGATCCATCCTGATGAGATGGGATGGGATGTCTCTCCCAAGGCCAGCAGCTCCCAGCCATGGCTGCTCCTCCTCGAGAGACTTTTCCTTGTACATTCCTTGGAAACTTCACCCTGGACACCAGGCTGTTCACTGCCTTTCCAACAGCCAGGAGCTTCCCAGCATCCTGAAGGAAGATGCAGAGCCACTGTCCTTCGAGCCAAGGTTTGGCCCAGGTTGGGTTTCTGGTAACATCACAGAGTGATGGCCACAAAGTCGTACAACTGCAATTAATCAAATGAAGTTGATTGTGACGTGAAATTTGAGGTGCACAACGCAGCTGGTGGTGAATCCTTCACACGTCAGGAGAGCTGGACGCTGTTTCTTTTGCCAGCAGAGGCTTCTTTCCCAGGGAAAGCAGGACTCCTGGGTTTGGTCACTGTTTGGAAGGCTGACCCTCATCGTTCTGTGTCTCGGTGCTTCTGGGTGTTCAGGAGAAGCAGAAATCTTGCCCTCTCTCCCCAGATTTGCCCACAATTTCTGTGGTCAGCCTGGAGCGTGGAGAGCACAGATTTGCAGCTGGGGAAGGGAGCTCTGATGGGTGGGCATGGAGTGTTCCAATGGCCCTGAGAGGATCACAGAAACATGGGAATGTTTGTGAGGGACCACTGGAGTCCACAGCCCACTCAGAGCAGGGTGGGCTTTAGGTCAGGAAATGGATTAGGTCAGCATCTGGAAAACTCCAAAGGATGGAGAGGGATTGCACTGAGTCTCTGAA
>NW_008238660.1:1058345-1063386 GCF_000691975.1 Corvus brachyrhynchos
TCCACCCCGTCCCCTCCTGTCCCCCCGGCTCTGTCCTTGCTGTCACCACCCTCTGAAGAGTGAGGAACTGCCAGGAGGCTCCTTCAGCCTCCTCTTTGTCCCCATCCATGCGATCTGTGCCCCAGGGAGCTGCCAGCTCCATGGATGGTGACATCCCAATGAAACCTCTCCAAACAACGTGGCACAAATTCCCTGGCAGTGACTCTGGCCTGAGCTGGAAGGTTCAGGAGCTGAAGTTCACCTGGTGCCTGTCCCCTCCCAGGGCTGGGCAGGACGTGGTGCCCATTCCAGAGGCTCAGGGATGCTCTGGAATTTGCCACGTTCAGCTCCAGAGAGGTTTTTGCTCCTTCTCTTCACTTGTCTGAGGGCACAACTCTGAGACAGGTGCTGGAAATGCCTCCTGTCGCTGTTTTCGTTGCCTCCCCATCATTTCTGGAGGTGTTTCTGCAAGAAATTCTTGGAATGTCATTAAAATGGGCCTTTTTCCATGTTCATGCTGTTTCCTGAGCTCTACCTCCACTTCCATAACATCTGAACAGACGTTTGATGCTCTGCCTTAAATTAGGTCCTCGTGTTCCACGCAGAGTTCAGCAGCTCTCTGAATGATCTTTCGGAGCCTAATTAATTATTTAAAGAAGTTTAAATGGTGAGTGATCTTTAAAGGAGGCATTGTCTCATCTCAATTATCTTTTCGGGGGTTTCTCTGCTCTCTCTGAGTTCGGTATGAGAATTGCTTAAGCGCTGTCAGATAACTAATTCCCCAATTAATATAACTAATGTTTACACGGGGATGAATTCCTATTTTAGCAGCACTTGCAGCACCAAGTGACCTTGCTAAACTCCCACACTGAGTATTTCCCTCGCAGGACACAGATACGCCGATTTATTACACAAATATTCATCTTTATTACAAGATATTCCCAAATTAACCTCTTGGAAGAGGCTTCTCATTTGATAAAGAGCACAGGTTGCTGCACTGAGGAAAAGCCATTAACATCTAATTAAGCACCACAATTATCCAGTAGGATTTCTTGGTATCTCATTCAAAACTTTTTCTTCCTTTCCAGCTCCCAAAGAACATGAAAAATGCAGGGTGAAAGGTGTTGCCAAGAAACAAATCCTCTCAGGACAAAATTTACAGCCCTTCATGAGCAGATTTAGGTGAAAGCTTTGGGATTTTTCTGTGAGGGAAACTCTGCTGGCAGAGCTCAGGAATCCTGAGCCAAATCCTTCATTTCCTCCCATCCCTCACAACTTCCTAAAATCCAATTCCTGCAGGCTCTGCCACTGGAGCAGAGTCTTTCCCACTTCAGCATCTTTGGGGCTGTGCTGAGGTGAGGTGATACTGGCCAGAATTTTGTCTGGCCAATCTGACAATTTATAACACGGAAAACGCTCCATGCCCAGGTTTTTGGGAAGCACCATGCCCTGGCATGAGTCAGCCACTGGCAATAAAGGATTTGGAAAGCCTCTGGGATGTGCAGACCCTTCAGCCCCATCCCAGGCCCACCAGAAGCAGTGGGGGAGGGAGTTCTGGCCCAAACCAGCAATATTTGGATAAATTTTTTCTGCAGACCGAGTTTGGATAGACTTTTCCCTGCTTATACTTAATTTAAAGTCCATTTAACAATGCTAGTTTAGTGTATTTTGATTGAATTTTAATTGGTATTCAAGCGAGCTCGGGACAAATTGTCGATTAAAAATGCATAACTGGGTGTGAAACAAATTTGCAAAATAAAAATCCCAATAAATTTGTGTTAAGCTCTGTAACTGCTCAAACATACACACATGAAGTGTTTGGATCATGGCAGTGCTATGGGGTGGAAGAGTTCAGGATGGTTTTTACTCACACTCTCTAAAAGTTCTGGAATTGGGGAGGGAAATAATGATTATCCTTGAATCAAGGACCTCCAGAGCTTCTCACTGCAAAGGATTTGATTTCCCTCTGCTGCAGAGAGAAATCTGGGATGCTGAGACCTCCTGGTCCATCAGAGCATCTTCAATCTATCAGGAATTTCTCATTCCCTCACAGATTCCTCCTTCTCATTTTTGAGTCAAGTTTTTAACCTTCACCCAGGCCCCACCATGGCACGGGAATGAAAATAGAAAAGGGGAAAGTCAAAGTAGAAAATTGGGAAAAATCGAAGTAGAAAAGGGGAAAATCAAAGTAGAAAAGGGGGAAAAATCGAAGTAGAAAAGGGGAAAATCAAAGTAGAAAAGGGGGAAAAATCAAAGTAGAAAAGGGGGAAATTGCCCCAAAATAAATGGGGTAGGGGAGGGAGGGTGAGAGAAGAGTGCAGGGAGAAGCTCAGGGTGCAAGCACAGCTGAGGCTTTCCAGCAAGGTGGCAAAAAATTGGAAGAAATTCAGGGAAAAGTTTGTCTTTCATGAAGGTCAGTGCAGATACCTGGAAAACGAACAAACCTCACTTCTGGTGGTGAAGAGCAGAGTGAAAGAGAAAAATATCCACGAGGAACTGGAAAGTTGGGAGGAGCAGACTCCAGAGTGAGGCCCAGTTCGGTGGAATTCCGAATTTGAGGGAATCACAACAGGGCTCCAACCCTAGAAAAACGGATTTCGCTTAAATTTACCAAAACCACAACAGTTTTCTGGTGGCCAGACAGTTTGAGATTGTTTGATGGACTTTGGGGGAAAGACCAGGAAGCTGCCGGTGACTGAGCTGTCAAAATGCAAGGAGTGTGCAGAGGAAAATCGAGAGAGGATGTTCCAAGGGCAGGACAACAACAAGCAATTCAAGAAGCCTGTGAGAAGCTAAAGAAAGGATTATTTATATATATAAAATTTTTTTTCTTGCAAAGACAGCATCAGCTTTTGGGAAGAGGCACAATACCTGCAAAAAAAAAAAAAAAAAAAAACAAACCCACAGTCATTTTATAAAATCCTGAAAGAGGGGAGGAACAAAATTCTGTTCAAGAACCTTCCAGGCTCTTCCAGAGCCCAGGGATCAGGCCACGATTCAATGGGTGTTCAGTCTTGATTCCCATTCCAGCTCTGAGCAGGGACTGGGACTTCCCACTGCACCTCCAGGTGCAAGAACCAGAGATCGGAAAGCCCAGCCAGACTGGAGAGATCTAAAATCCAGATCAGGCAGTCAGAAAATCATTTCTACTGCAGGACACTGGGCGGTAAAACAAAATCTTGCGTGGATAATTTGGTGATACTTTTTTTTTGGAAGCAAATCCTCATTTCAGGGCTGTTTCCTTCACAGAGAGTGGGATTTGTTGTGGAGAACAACATCGGAGCTTGTTATCCCGGAGTTTCTTACCAAGCAGGAAAGAACAGAGCCTTGTGGAGCACGGCTCAGATGCCCCAGCACTGACACCCACCCCAGCATGAGAGGATGTGCATGAAACACCTGCAGCTGCTTCTGGCAGCTGGAAAGGGAACCTGGCCCAGCTCTGATGTAAATATTTGCACTGAAGACATCGAAATCTCTCTGATTAATCCTGCCCTGGGCCTCTCAAACAGAAATTCTACTGCTAAGGACATAACCTCTCAAAGCAAGAAAACTGGGAGATGAAGAGAAGGCAGAACTAAGGGAAGATCTGCTCCTGATAAAGGAGAATTGAATTCCAGGGAAGGAGACAAACACTCCAGACAGAGGAAATGCACAACAGTTTTTGATACTGCTACAAAGCAGGTATTAAAGAAAGGTACCACTAACTCCAAACTGAAATTTTGTGGGTAAACAGGCTCTGAAAGAAGCAGCTCTGTGGTTAGCTCGGGCTGTTTGGTTATATGAGGAAAAATCAATGTTTTTGCCCTTCCAGAAGGTGCTGGATCCCTCATTCCCCCAGCCTGGGCTTTATTGATCCTGGACTGTGCTGGTTTGCCATCCTGGTGTTATGAAATGTTTCACCACACCTCTGTAGATATCATTACCAATCTGTTTTGCATATCATTAGAAATAGAAGAGCTCAGGTTAGTCAGATGAGACCTACTTTCCCTGAGGTTGTTGACTGGTGTTAAATATAATCCCGTGTTGACAGAATCCCATCTCAGCTTCTCCAGTGTTCTCATGGCTGGGGTCAATCTCCCAAGCCCCTCTGGAATTTGGCAGGGCTTTAACACCCTCCTGACCCTCAGGGATCTCCCTTTTGGGGCTCCTCAGCACAGGTTTTTCTGTGTTTGCCAGATATTTTCCCTGATGACAAATATTGTTTAACATCATCCTTCCCTGTCAAAGGACCGGAAAATAATTCATCCTCCTCATGTACTATTCACCCCGCTTCTTCCCAAATTCAGAACAGATTGATTTCTTTATGTTCATCAAAATTTATGCTTTTTTTATCCCTTTGTTGTGCCAGCCACAGATTTTCCCAGCTGCTCTGGCGTGACAGTGATCTCCAGTTCATAACTTCTAACACACACTAATTGCCATCAGTGTTTCTGTGGCTTTAGTTTTTGTTTTATTTTACTTGTGTAGCTGCTGTCTGTGCTTCCTTCCTGCACTCCACAGTCAGACCCTTGGGGAAGGGAGGGAAAAATGGGAAAGGCCGGACAGAGGGGCCCAGTGTCCACCCCACACCCTCTGCACTCCCTCGATGCTTCTTCACCGACACAAGGAGCAACTGAACAGTAACAAAACCCCATCCTCTGACCTGGAGCAGCTCCAGTTTCTCCTTTTCCTGTGGGAACAGACCCCGAGAACATCTTTGGTGCAGGAGAGGAATCCCCAAATCAAGACAATGGGCTGGGGGGCAATAGGGACAGGGTGATGACACACCCAGGACCCCATTCCCTGCCACCCCATCTGCTTTCCTGGTGGCCTCACACCCCCAAAACAGGCCCCAAGCCTCAGGTGAGCTTTTGGGGTGGTTGATGCTGTGAGTGACAAGTCCCTTTGTGGTCATGAACAACAGAGCAACCAGAGCAGCTGGGGCTGCCCCTGGATCCCTGGCAGTGCCCAAGGCCAGGCTGGACATTGGGGCTGGGAGTAGCCTGGGACAGTGGGAGGTGTCCCTGCTTCAAGATTTCCAGGAATGGGGAGGCCACAACATACCTGGCAGAACATGCTCACG
>NW_008238660.1:1063581-1085468 GCF_000691975.1 Corvus brachyrhynchos
TTAAGGTCCCTCTAACCCAAAGCATCCCGTGGTTATTCCACGAAGTGCCAGCTCTCCCCACCCCAGCACTGTCCCCTGACCAGAGCAAACCTCTGTTCATGCACAGAGAGGGAGGCTGGAAGCCCAGACCTTTACTGGTGCACCTGGACGCCTTCCTTAACCCTTACAGCCCCTCCCCAGGAGCACAGGACAGGAGGGACACCTGTGGGTGTGACCAGTGCCCACAGCAGTGACAATGAGCTGGGGGCAGGAGCAAGCTGCTGATTAACCCCTTGTTGTGCGCAGGTGAAGCACAGGCAGTGGGAAGGCACTGGGAGCCAGCTGTGCCTCCAGCTGCCCTCCCGAGGGGGTGGCACTGGGTGTACCTGTCACTGTCCCTCACACAGCCCAGAAAGCCCCGGGCTCTGTGGGGCAGAGCAGGAGGAAGAACCAGGCCCGTGATGGTTCCCAGCTCCGGGGAGGGGCTGCCTTCACTTCGAGCAGAAAAACGAGACTGAGAAATGCCAAAGCGTGAAAAGATCTGGCTGAGGACACCAGCTGTGTCCTGGGGCAGGTTTAGTCACACATCTGCCCAGTCTCAGCTCAGAGGGCTGTGAAAAGAACCATTTCCCTCTTCTTCAGCATGAGACACCGGTGAGAGAACAGGCAGAGCCCAAGGAGCTGGGGAAAGAGAAATGTTTTCCATACAGGGTTTTAAAAGCACGATTGTTTTTCCCTGCAAATGAAACATAAAGCTCCAAGTTTGCAGCCAGCTGGAGACAGCACAGACAGGAAGGAGCTGGGACAGGTACCTTGAGATCTGTGCAGCTTCTGCCACATGAAGTTTTGGAGGTCCCTGGTCCCACGTCACACCGGTGATCATCCCTGCCTGGGGCCAAACCAAACCCAAACCAGACCATAAGGATGTCCCTTTAGCATTTCCCTCTGTTTTTGTTGGGATACCACTGATGATGAGTGCAGTGGTCCATGAATTCTTTACAACAGTCCTCACTCTGGGGAGAACCATCAGCTCTGGCAGCACTGACAGCAGAAGTTTTCAGTTTTCAACACAGGAATAACAATCCAGAGATTATGCAGATGAGTGAGCTGTGTTCATGACTTCTAAATCTGACTTAAAACCGGTTAAACTGAAATCTTAAGCAGCCTCTGAGAAACTGAACGTCTGACAAACTCACAAAGCATTGCTGATGCTGAGGGGGGTTTTGGGCAGCCCTATTTAAAGCCATCCCTGGATGAAAAGACCCCACACAGGCCAGAGACACCAGGGTTTGGGTGAAAACAAAACAAATCCATCTGGAATGGCAGGAGGCAGTGCCCAGCATTTGCTGGCAAAACACCCACACCAGAAGCTTCCCATGGAAGTCCAGCTGAGATCCCACCATGTGATTGCTCAAAAACAAGGAAAGTCAGGAAAATTGGATGTGGCCACAAGACCAGGGGCTGCTGATGCCACACCAGGTTGTGCTGAGGTTGCAGCTGGTGAATGAGGCACTGGGAATGAATGGCCTGGGATTGCCTGCTGGGAAAGGAGCTCAGAGGGACAAGAGCTGCCCTTTTGGAGTGGTTCCACTCACAGGCACTTGGAATATTCACTGGGAAGGTCAAAAGCCCAGGTGTGCCTCTCTTCTCCTCTCCTCCCCACCACTCCCAGCTGCATTCAGCTGGTGAAGGACCTTCCCTGGGCCCCAGGAGCACCAATTATCCCATGGAAAGGAGCACCAGGGAATGCTGCCACCCCAGGCCATCCCAAGGCTAAACCCTCACAAGGACACCAGCCAAGGTCTCCCTCAGCTCAGATGAGCCCTCAGTGACTCCCTGGTGCCTTTCCTGCCCAGGTGGGAGATGTTGTGAGCACCAGGCAGGAATGAGCCTTCACTCAGCTCTGCACACCTACTCCTGCAGGGATCTCCGGGAGTGCTCCCAGCCCAGCTCTCAGGGGGTTGAAACAAGGCTGGAGGAATGCCACTGATGCCTAAGTTTAGGTGCTTAGATGCCATTTGAACTCAGCCTGTTTCCTTTAGTCGCTGCTGAATATCCCCAGTGGAAGAGTGGAAAACCATTCTGGTGGCCTGGTGTCTTGGAAAAAATAAAGAGCACAGGTGGAAATCCAAGGGGTCAGAGACAGGTGGCACTTCCCAATCCTCCTTCCAGCACATTATTTTCTCCTCACTGCAGCTTTCAGGACAGAAAAACCAGCCTGGCCAAAGGATTGGCAGCTCCCAAAGCCTCTGCCCAGAGCAGTCTGGGGCCCAAACCCATAACGTGAATTATGATCCAGCCCTGGATTGTATTGGCCAAACCAGAGGAAGTGCCAGGGACAAGGAGAGAATGATGGGTCCCACAGCAAGGAATGTGGAGGGTCTGGGCAGGAGTGTGAGGTCCAGACCCACTCTGGGAATATTTCACCTTCCTGCCTCTGCCTCACCGGGGAAACAAAAGAGATACAGATGCTGGGTTATAAATTTTAAAGCAATTCTGCTGAGAACCTCCTTTTGAATTTAGAGGCAAATTCTTCATATAAATGGATTGAGAAATTCTCCCTCTGAAGTCATCCATCTCTTAATAGGACATCCTGACACCGGCTGAGTCAATCCAGTGTCCGCTGTTGATTTGAGGGTGTTCATCCAAGGCTGACATGACATTTCTTTTGTTGACAGAGCTCATATGTTACAGCAGCCTGTCCTTCATATTTCTCTGTCTTTCACTGCTTCAGCAGCTGCACACCAGGAGAAACTGCTGCATTTACTTATTGCTTCAAGGTCCATTTCCTAGACATTCCTGCCTCCAGCAAAGGGCAGCATTCATGTGTTAAATCCTAGATTTCAGCTGGAGAAGGATTTGCCCTGGAGATGATTCTTCAACGGCCAATACAGAAAATTCTCCAAAGTGCTGGAGCACCTGATTTTAATTTCAGGAGCAGATAAATAATGATGATATTATTCAGTGCCTTTCATCCCAAAGGATTCTTCTCCAAAGTTAGACTTTGACAGAGACATCTACCAGTGGATCTGGATGAACGCAGGCAGAACTTCATGCACCGTGGCATTTCCAGGAAGGAACAAGGCAGCTAATTTGAACTTTGTCATATCAAATTCTGAGCCTCAGGTTGCCAGGATGAGCATTCCAGCAGACAGCTCTGCTCTTGGAGCGTGATGGAATCTTCTTCACTGACAGCAAATCTCATTTGGGCAAGAAATGCAGCTGTCCTGGAAGCCCAGACTGGAACAAATCCTGGGCTCTGTCTCAGGAGATGGGAAAGTGCTCTGGGAATTACAACCTTGTCCTGTCCTTGTCCTGGACACTCCAGAGGGACAGCACACTGGCCTCACCTGACAGTGGCACCTGCTGGAATTGTCACCTCATACAGGTGTGGACAGAGCACCAGCAGTGCTGGGAGCACCAACACTGCCTGGCAGGATGTTCCCTTGGGAGAAGCACCGACAACGACAACAAACCCCAGAAGAGCTCCATGCACAAAGCATCGATCACAGGGGCTGGTGCCAGGCCTCCTCTGAAACCAGAAGTGCATCAGGGCTGAAAACAGAGGACAGGGAAGGGCAAACAGGCACTGGGAAGGTCGCTGTGACCCGTGTTCCTGCCTTCTTGTCCCTGCATCCCTGAGCAGGAACCCAGGGAAGTGCGGTGGGTGCTGCTTCCTACCCTGCAGCAGAACTTTGTGACCTTCCCATCGTCCTTACCATGGGTGAAGCCATCCCAGAAGCCTGAAAAACATTTTTTAAGTTACTGAATAACATTTAAATGATGACTGATGAGTGCTAAGGGTTGTGTGTCCCACAGGAACACACTGAGCAACCCCTGCTGCCCACGGTGGTGCCACCAGTGCCAGCACAGTGACTGTCCCTGGAGCAGGGCGGGATCCTGGGCTGCTCCCAGATGTCACTGATGGCAAATATTAAAGCAGGGACCCTCTGCTCTCCAACCCCTCCTGTGTGAGCAGGAAGCCTCGTGTTGGCTCTGGAAGTTCAGCTCCCCAGGCTCTGGATGTGTCCCTGCTCTCCACAGGCAGGAGCTGTGAGATCCCTGCTCTCCACGGGCTGGGATCTGTGAGATCCCTGCTCTGCACAGGCTGGGAGCTGTGAGATCCCTGCTCTGCACAGGCTGGGAGCTGTGAGATCCCTGCTCTCCACAGGCAGGAGCTGTGAGATCCCTGCTCTCCACAGGCAGGAGCTGTGAGATCCCTGCTCTCCACAGGCAGGAGCTGTGAGATCCCTGCTCTCCACAGGCAGGAGCTGTGAGATCCCTGCTCTCCACGGGCTGGGAGCTGTGAGATCCCTGCTCTCCACAGGCAGCAGCTGCCCTGCAGTCAGGCTGCCTCTCCAGGAAGCTGTTGCTGCTGGCAGCCCGATACTCACATCCCTGCCCTGCTGAGCACATGGTCCAGCTCAAGGAGAGCCCAGGGACCTCTGTCCCAGCCCCAGGGGTGTCACAGGCTCTGCTGCCATTCCCGCAGGAGAGCTGCTCTCCCTCCTTGGTGCTCTGTTGCTCTTTGCCTCATAAAGTTTTATTAAAGACTTACAAGGGATTTTCTGCACAGCTGCCCAACCAATGCCCTTCACAGCACATCTCCAGTCCTTTAAATATTCACGAGGCTGGGGCTGCTGCTTAATTGAATTTCCTTTATGGATGGATCAGTTATTTCTCATCTCCTGCAGCCAAGGTGCACATTAAGTACAAAGCTGGGGTAGGAGACCAAGGAAGCAATTCCTCTTTGGTCAGTGGCCTCACCCCTGCTGGGATCAGGTCTCCAGTACCATTCTTCTCCCTAGACAGTCTTCAAATCACAGATTCATGGAATAATTCATGCCAGGATGGACTGCCAGGGGTCTCCAGTCCAAGCCCTGCTCAGGAAGGGATGCCAGCAAAGTCAGAGGAGGTTGCTCAGGGTCTCAAGTTTCAAGTATCCAAGGATGGAGATCACACCTTTACTTCAAGGCTGGCTGTCCCCCATTTTTAACTTTTCATTTTTGCTCACATTTACTGAGATTCCTGCCGGCTGCGTCCTGTTCCCCCCCTCTCGTTTCAAGCAAGAGCCAGCTCCACCCATCCCACAGCCTCCCTCAGGAACAGCAGGAGCCTCTCTCAGCCTTCTGTTCTCACCACCAAACCATCTCAGCACCCTGAGCCTTCCCCTCAGCACAGCCCCGTCGTGCTCCAGCCCCCAAAGCAGACACAGCACCTGAGATGTGACCTCAGGAGAAGAGGGGGAATGATCCCCTCCCTCAGGCTGCTCCCTGTGGCCCTGCCAGCACAGCCCAGCTGGCCTGCAGAGACACCAGAAACTGCCACCAGCTCTTGCTGGCCACCAGGAGCTGACGTTGGTCCCGCTGCCCCAAATGCAGAATTATTGCAGCCCCTGCTTTTCCCCTGAATGGAGCAACGGGCAGAAATGCACTGAGAGCAGCCAGGAGACCAGGACAAAATCCAGAAACTGTCTCAGCCTCCCCTGCTGCTCCCATCCCATTTCTTGGAGGTTTTGGGCATTCCAAAGAAGTTCTTCTGTGCGGCTGTCTTAGCTCTGAGGTCAGCCAAGGAAGCTGCCCTATTTTCTCCTTGGCCAGGAGCTAATATCAAACTGGGCAGCAAGAAGAAGAAAAGGAGGTCAGTGGCCTCAGCATTTGAGCCACAAGACCATGGGGAGCCTGAGCAGGCAGCAGGGGGACAGGGAGAGGGACAGGGAGAGGGAGAGGGACAGGGAGAGGGACAGGAGGAGATGAAGGAGCAAAGTTATGATGTGATTCTAAGAGGTGCCTCTGGCCAGGTTGAGGTGCAGCGGAGACCACGTGCCAAAGTGAATAGAAGGGATTTTATTTAACAGTAAATGGGAGGCAAAGGGATAGAAAGAAATGGGAAGAGGGAAGGGAGGGGAAAGACAGACAGTGAGAGGGATGCAGCAGAAGCTATCACCACCCCATGCATCCCACAGCTGGTCCTTCCTCCCCCTGCTCTCCTCAGGCTCACCAAGTTGTTCTTCTGGAGATACCACCTTTATGAAGTCTCAGTTCCAGGTACCCCAGACATTCCCATGACCTGGGCTGGCAGGGGTGAGCAGTGATTTCCTTTCCCACTGTGGAATTTTGCCCTGTGTATGAATTCCAAACCTTCACCTCTGTTTAGGCCTGGAATCAGCACCTTCCTTTTTGCCATCTGTGCTTATCTCAGTCCCTGTTGTGGTGATTTATCTTATCGGAGCTTTCTTCTCTGGCAGGGTTTGACACTTCAATTGCATTCTCTGAGCCCTCACACAAGGGGACAGGTGGGACTGCATGGGAAAAGTCTTCCTAGAACCAGCATAATTCCAGACTCCTGCAGGCCATGGGAGCTGCTGGATCCTTCACACACACGGGGCCCTGCCCCAGACTGGGGTGGTTTGTTGTGCTGCAGCACTGGGAGCAGGATGTTGTCACCATGGCCGTGCCATCCAGCTCTGTCCCTGCCTGGTCAGTGCCAGGGGCTCAGGCTCCACTCCAACCGTGGTGTTTGCAGTGTAATTGCTTTTTCCACCACCTGTGACACTGGTGCTGCCTGGAATAGGAGATCAACCGCCCCAGAAATTGCTCTCCACTGTTCCTGGCAAGAGCTTTTGTCATTGGCCTTCTCTGCCAACTAGAAAATTAATGCTGGCAGGAGTGCTGGTGTCTGAAGACATCAGCTTCTTCCTCAGTGACCGGAATTTCTGGCAGGGTGGGCAAATTAGGGAAGTGGACCCAGCTCTGGTCCCTCCTTGCCTGGTGCTCTCATGTCCCCTACAGGGCTCTTGAACCTTGCTGGGCTCTGCCCCTCTCTGACTTCAGAGCCATTTCCAGCCAAGCCAGATCCCGTCGGTGCTTTTGGCCAACAGGGCCCAGCCCAGGGCTGAGTTTGTACCCTGTGGGTGACAGTCACACTGCCCCACACCCTTTGTCCCTGGGGATGCCAACACTGCCATTCAGACGGGATCTTCTGGGATAGGGAGCTCCTTGGGACACACAGGGAAGGTCCCTTGGCAGGCAGAGGGGTCCCCTGCACCCCTCCCTGGGGGTCTGAACACCCACCCTGCCAGGAGTTGCTGCTGAGGTACAGACACGAGACTAAAGCTGCCTCCCAGATGAAAAAACTCCCTTTTTCAGGCAGCACAGCCCTGTGTGCACACAGAGCTGCCTGCACACAGCACAGGGAGAAATCCGTCCCTGTCCCCAGTGGAAGGGACACAGTAGGAGAGGAGAGAGGGGATTGAAGGGTGAAGGGCAGAGCACCAGGAATTCCTGCAGACCTTTTCCAGAGCTGCTGAAGCAGGACAGCGGGGTGTGAGCAGCCTGCTGGGTGTGAGGATAAAAGAAAGGCCAAGCCTGGGTGAGACACAGACTGACATTTAGGTCAGCTCCTTTGGCAGCATCCCTGGGGGGTACTGGGCACAGGATGGGGGCCGTGCATCCTTCCAGCAGACAGCCTGCCCTGCTGGGGGAGCAGCACAGAAACCTCGGCCAGCTCCCTGCAGCCCATCCTGAGGCCAGCTGAGAGCAAGGGAAAAGTGCCGTTTGTTGGACCCTGGGGTTTATTTCATCTCCAAGATTCAGAGAGCACTGAGAGCTTTCAAAGACGATTCTGAAGGTGTTTTCTTTCCAGAAAAGTACATTTTTTTATTTAGTCCAACTCCTCCATAGGAATAGCAGCTCTTTCTCATCCAAAAATGTTTTCAGGTCGAATCTATTGCCTTGAAGAAGCTGTTTTGCCTCTGCCAGGCCGTGACAATAAGTCATCCAAAGCCTTCCCTTGGTGTGTCAGGTGCATCTTCTTCTCTGCAAGTTTCACTCAAGATATCTGCTCTGAGTATCATCTCTGTGAAGGACAGGGCACCCACCTGACTGGCAAACAGCTCCTGCAGCCAGACAGAAACCCCTCCTGCTCCTCCTGACGTTTGCTCTCTGCTGGATGCTTCAGGATGAGAATCATCAAAACCTGAGATCGTGGAGATTGAACAGATCTGTGAATCTGAGCAGTTTGCTCATGGCCTTGCACAGTGGAGCTTTGAGAATCTTAGAGCCTTATTTCCAAAATCTCTTGTTCTTCCCAAGAAAGAAGTGGCCTGAAGAGAACAGAAGCCTCTCAATGTGAAAGTTCGTAACAGAAACTCCTCTCACTTGGTGTTTTTCAGCACTGAATTTGTTTCTTCATTAAGATACAGCTTTATTCAGAAACCAAACTGATTTCTGCAGCTTCACTTGCTTTTCCTGCATCTCTCTGCTCAGCCTAAAATGAATAAACTCTGCTGATGGAAACCAGCTGGGATCTTAAACACGAGCTGGGTTTGCTCCTTATTGGAGCTTTAGTCCAGGCTCTCATCTATTGGGAAGCGTGGGGATAGCACAAGGAACTGTCTCCAAAATGACAGATATTCCTTGGGAATCAGAAATCCTGGAAATGAGTTGCTCCCTCTCAGAGTGGCTCCCACCAGATGTTCCTCCTAAACCACCCCTCTGGTTGTGGGGTCTTGGAATCTGAGTAACCAGTGGCCTGTTGCTCCCCCCACCCTTCCACACCCCCTTCCCTTTCAAGGACTTGAAAACTTAAGCTGGGCTTAACTGAAGGTGTTCTGAGTTTATTTTTCAAGCAAACTGAAAAACGTGCCCAGCTTTGTGTTGGGAGCAGCTCCTCTCTGAGCAGCCAAGCACCAGCCAGTGCCTGTACCCTTGGATTTAGAGTTCCTCCGTTTGGGGCTTGATTCCCGGATTTCCAACAGAATGGGCATTTTTTCCCCCTGCCTTAGAGCTGTCCAGACTAATTTTGGTGCCAAAGCTCCCCCTGCAGTCACTGGAGAAACAGGGGGAACAAGTCTGGCCATACAAATGTTGCTTTGAGGAAGGAATGACCCCTTGGAAGGAGCTGAGTCCCTCCCCAGAGGCCACAGGGCAGCCCAGACCCTCCAGGAAGACGGAAGGGTAATTTCTAGGGACTCTGATCTCTCCCCTGCACGGAAATGGAGCTAAACGTGAAGGAAATGAGGAATCCTTGGCTTTGTTCCCACACTGAGGTGCTACATTCCCCTTATCTTCCTCCTCTTCCTTGAATCAGATATCCCAGGCCGTTACTCTCCCATCCTCGTCTGCCCTGGATTTCCAGAGGCCACTTTGCAGCTCAGCTCCGGAGAAGATCTGTGGCACGGAGGCAAGGAAATTCCTCAGCCCTCCCTCATCTGCACACGTCCGTCAGTCTTGCTGACAGAAGGGATTGCAGGGAGCAGAGATGTGCTTGCCTTGGCTGGGAATGTCAGCTGGAGGAAAGAAGAGAGGAAAAAGAAAGGGAAAAGAAGGTAAAGAGGCAGTTACAAAGGCAAAGACAGAGGAAGGGGAAAGGGAAAAAAGGGGGGAAAAAGGAAAAAAGGGGGGAAAAAAAGGGAAAAGGGGGAGAAAAGGAAAAAATGGGGGAAAGGGGGGAAAAAGGGGAAACTCAAAAGTTTTTTTTGTAGCTTCCAGTGGCTCTCTGCAAAAACAAGGAAATGTTCCCAAGGAAAGTGTTTCCTTTGAAGAACACTCCCTTCCTCCCATGCTGAGGAGCATTCCAAGCAAGGAATTCCATCCTGAGATCCAACAGAAAACTCCTCACACATCACAGCTGTGCCCAGACCCAGCTCCTGCCCCTCTACCCCAGTTCTCTCACCTCATTTTCTCTCTGCTCAGCTGCCTTTCTTCCCTTGGCTCCTTCTCTCTGCACTCCTGTCCTGCAGCAATTCCGCATCCCAATCCCTCTCCTGCAGCTGCCAGGACACTTGGAGAGCCACCACGGCCTCTGGAGGACCCTGCCACACTCCCGCCGGCCCCAGCTCACAGCTCCACTGCTTTTCTTCCTTACCCACAGACATTTTCCCTTGCTAAGTGAGAAATGCACCCGAGTGTTGTGCAGAGGCTGCAGGTCAGTGTGGTGAGAGGAAAAACACTCCCAACACAACTCATCCAGGGAAAACCAGGCTGCCATGAGCCACTCAACAGCATTTTAATAACACTTAGCTGGAAAAGATCCCTCTGCAAGATATCTTTCAATCTTTGAAAGAAGGGCTTGAAGATGTTTCAGCAGAGTTGAACAGATTTGCCCCCAAATCCACATAGGTTCTAAACCATTTTTGACAAAATGCTCCTTTCCAGCTGAACATCTGCTTTCAAGTGAAGACCGAGACGCTTTCCAACGCTCCCTCGTGATAAAAACATTAAAGCGTTCCTTAACCAAACCTTCATTTTTCATCCACATTTCCATGTGGATGCCTAAACAAAAGGCCAGAGACCTGCCCTGTGTTGCTGCCCCATCCTTTTGGCCTTTTTATCCCTCCCCATTTTGTTTCATCAGAAATGTGATTGTCAGGTTTAAGGCACCTCGTTGTGTGCACGGGAGTTTGGCCGGTTTAATATTCATATTCACCTTCTGACAACACTCAGGGTTCAGCTGGTCCCTAATTAGTGCCTGGCTGCAGTGGACAGAATTCTTGTGGAGAAACACTGCCCTTCCACCCTTGGGATCTCATTTTCCTTTGCTCTCGCTGGCAGGAAATTTGCAACAGAGGGATGCTTAATCCTGCTGGCCCTGGCAATCTCAGCTGCCATCTCCCTGCAAAGAAAACAGGAGGGTTGGTGCTGCTTTGCTTGCTGAGGCTGCTCTGAGAGAGCTTTATCTTTAACAACAACATCTCTGCTGAAGATGACGTGGTTGAACTCTGCAACAGCTCAGTTTGAGAGAGTTTTAGCCCTCCTGAGGTCAGGGTGTGCTGGAGCATCCCTGTGGGAGAGCTGCTGAAATCGGGCTCTCTCCAGCACACGATGCTGGTTGTACAGAGCTGCTCACACTCGTTGTTGATGCTCTGGTTTACTTTTCATCAGTTTGTTAGGCAAATCTCCTTCCAAGTGTTTTCATTCTCATCAGCCACTAAATAATACAACTCAAACACGGGAGGTTCTGCAAGCGGAGCCGCACAGACCTGTTTCCTGTCAGCCCGTGTGTTCCCGGCAGAAAGAGCTGCGCGTCCCAGAGGAGAACTAAAGATCTGAGAGAGCATCTGAAAATTCATCAGCCGAGTTTCGCAGCAGCTCCCGCCCGCACTGAGTGAAAACCCAGAGCCGGTGGACAACTAAAGATCTCCACCTAGTGAATGGCAGGGACAGGGGAGCTCCGCGGGCAACCGCCGCCACAACGGGAAGCGGAGGAAAAAATTCAATGGGCAACTTCATCCCGGAGCTGTGGGGATCTGTGCTGTGGCACAGCCTCGGGGCCCAGCAGCGGCAGCTCCGTGCGGGGACCCGCGGGATGGCACCGCTGGGCACAACCCGAGGCTCTGCTGGACCCGGGGGCACCAGGATCCCTCAGCAGAGCACTAAACCCCGCTCTGTACGCCCCGACCCCTCCCTGAGGTGGGCACGGCTCTGCCTTAATTACAGCAAATTACCCGGCACGTTAATGATGCCTTTGGGCTGGGCACCTTTGCAGGCGATGACATTTTTCCTGTCGATGGCGTTACCTATTCTGGAGCGAGCACAAGATAATTGTAATTTCCTGGACTGCTCCGAAACACATAAAGTTTATGGGTAATCTTATTAAAGCTTTCATAAAGCGGGAAACTTTCTGATATGAGCTGGGAGAGTATTAATGGCCATTCTTTTGTGGTTAGCACACAAATCCCGGGGGAGGGGGGAGGTTCTGTTTCATCTCAAACACGTGCTTTGCACTTTATTAAAAGCATCCCCTCTGCCTTGCAGCCACTCAGAGGCTCAGGGTTGTTCCTCCCTTCACCTGCCGAGGGTGTGAGCAGAGTCCCCAGCTCTGGTCTCTGTGCCCAACATGTTCCTACAAGAAAAGGTTTCCAGGTAGCAGCAGCTCCACAGATCACCTTGGGGTCACTGGGCTATGGGCAGCTGAAAACCAAAATGCTGAAAACCAAAAAATGTTTCTCGCAAATGGCCGTGGCCATTCTGCGGACATCTCAAGCTGCACATCTTGACGGAGGTACCTGGAGGTCACAGACCTGCAATGCCACAAACACATCCTCATGGTCAGCCCTGGGCTGGTGGAGAACCAGTCAAGTTGTTCCCAACGTGCACCAGGCTGAGATCACAGAGCCTTTAAAGCTGGAAAAGACCTGCAAGACAAAACCTGGAGTTCAACCTTCAGCCAAATCCCACCATTCCCATTAAACCTTATCGTGAAGTGCCACGTCCACTTAACGCTTCCAGGGATGGTGACTCCACCACTTCCCCTGGGAGCCCGTTCCTGTGTTTAACCACTCTTCCAATAAAGCAATTTCATGGAATCATGGAATGGGTTGGGTTGGAAAGGACCAACCCCTGCCATGGGCAGGGACACCTTCCATAGACCAGGCTGCTCCAAGCCCTGTCCAACCTGGCCTTGAATTTCTCCTGATATCCAACCTGAACCTCCCCTGGCAGGGGTGGCACTGAATGAGCTTTAAGGTCCCTCCCAACCCAACCCAACCCAAGCCATGATTCTGTGATCTGTGCTCAGGTCCTGCTGCTGGAGGAAGAGGAGAACCTTTTGGGGGTGTAGGAAAGGCAGCAGCACCTGCAGGGGGTTGAGACAACTCTGCCTCCCTCCTCAGCATGGGTGAAGGCCCAGGGAGCAGCAGGACATTGCAGCAGGGGAAAGATGTGGAGCAACTGGAGAGTTCACGACAAGGCAAGAGAGGAAGGCAGGAAAATCAGAACTGTGAAAGGCACGAGCTGGATTCATTTCATGTAGGGCAGACTGAATGCAAAGAGTGAATCTCCAGCTGCAAAGAGGAACAGAGCAGTGCTTCAAATCCAGCATGGACAGGACACGAAGCAATGGGTTTCAACTGGAAAAGAAGAACAGGATAGAAACTGTGAGAGAATCGGTGGAAATATTCATGTGCCAGCGTGAAGGGCTGGATCCTGTGATCCTTTCCCACCCCTGCTGTCCTCCAAGCTTTAGTTCAGGTTAGAAAACTCAATAGGAAGTCTGTAATTAGGAAAGAAAATCTTTATTAAAAACTGAAATAATCGGCTGAATATTTTAACCATAAAAGAAGGATGTTGGAAACTGCGGGAATCTGAGGGTTCTATAACTCCATATGGGAAGAAACTCCTGTGTAGCACACTGGGTGAGTGTTCTGGTGTCACAGCACTCAGAGATTGCATTTCCCACCCCCACTCCTTAAAAACCAAACAAAGCCTGATCCCAGGGCTGAAAGAAACTCCCGTCATCCCGGAGCTCGCAATTAAAACCACCGGAGGTGACAGCACTGGAAATGCTTCAGAATAATCAAGCCACCTTCGAGTTTTCTAAGATTTGCTTGTTTGTTTTGAATGCCTTCTGCTCGGAGGGAGAGGAGGATTTCATTACAGCCTGGAAATGCCTCACGTGGAAGCCACAGCTCCTGGGATCCTGCCTGAGAGGACATGGAAAGCTTTGTGTTTCCCAATCTTTCGGCCCTCCAGACACAGATTCCCTTTTTTTATGACTTGGGAACTCAGAAAGACTTAAAGCCAAGGGGCTTCAGCCTCAAGTTAATTAGGGAGGGGTTGAGCCCTGGGAAAATTTGTTTTATGGGCCCATAAGGAAAACAACCAGGGGGGATGAGATGGGATGGGACGGGATGGGACGGGATGGGAGACAGCAAGTCTTCATGTCCCAGAATGTGGCTTGGGGTTGTGGTCTCACCCTGCCCCTCAGGTCTTCCACACCATTTTATTTGCAGAAAAAACTTAGGAGTTCACCTTCCGAATAAATTCCAGCCTTCTCCTCCGGCCAGCACCGGCTCCTGCTGATTTCAAGCCTTGTCCAGGTGTATTGATTCTTCCAGCAGTGAAAACACTGGCATATAAATTGCAAATTGGAGCCAGAGGGAAGCGGCTGCATTCAGAGCACATGGAATAAAGGAGATTTATTCCAAGGGAAGGGTGTTTATTCATGCCGTGACCTCAGGCCCTGCAGCGCTGCACTCCCCTGGGCAGGGGCTGCTGGTGACCTTGAGGCAGTGGCTTAGCAGGGACAGCCAGCACTTGGTAAGTGACTTCAGCAGAGGCAGAACCAATCCGAGGAAAATGCTCCAGGGACTGATCCTGTCCAAGCCCACAGAGCAAAATGAACACCCTCCTTCTGCCAGGCTCGTTCCTTCCCGGTGATTTCCATTATTATTCCGTTTTCATGTTGCAATAAATAATGTCATTACCAACAGCCAGGTGCTGATTAACAGGCTCCCTGCTCCCTGGCAGGGACACGGCCAGGCTGGGGACAGGAGAGCTCCTGCCCAGGGAGGCTCCTGGGTCCTGTGTCCATCGAACAACGGGACAGGAAGTTTGGAAAAACAATAAACTGCCACCACCTTTGCCAAACTGAAATGACAGCTACTGATATCAATTTCAAGTCTATTTAATGAGGGATAATTAACCCACCCATCACAGGGCCACGGGATACACCAGTTGGAAATTTTCCAGTTAATGCTATTTGATATTTCTGCCTGATTTTCAAGAATTTAATTGATGTCTTAATTATAAAAGATACCTGTATTAACTCCATTCTCAGACAGTTCCTGTCACTGCTGTGATTTACAGAGGCTTGTGGGTCTCTCCCTGCCCGTCCCCACTCTGGTCCCTTCCCCTTGGAGGCATCAGGGATACCTTCCACTAGCCCAGGTGGTTCCAGTTGGATGATCCCATTTCTTCTGCCTTTCCAAACCCTTCTCCTCTTGAAACCTGAGGGCAGTGGCCAGGACCTGACCATATTTTGGGCTGTGTCCCTGGCCTGGAGGGACTCAGGCCCCTCCCAGCACACCCCAGTCAGGCAGTTCTCCCCACTGAGCTTAAAAATGCCACAGCTGCCACCACAATTAAAAATGCAGACAGGGAAATCAGCACACAGCAAGCAGAGAGAGTATTTATAGCTCCTTATGTAAAGCAGATACAATGGAGCCATTTGGAGCTGGAACGGGCTCAGTTCTCCTCCCTCATGGAGCAAACTGCAGATCCCAGCAGATCCCAGCCCACTCCAGGCCTGCTCTGCTCGGTGAAGGGGATCCAGCACCGTCCCTCCGCAGGACACAGCCCACAGAGGGTTTATGGTCTGTGGGAGCTCAGGTGCCTGGGAATGATGAGCACATCCTGCTCCACACTTCCCTGAGCCCACACAGGCACTCCCTCCACCCTGCCCTTTTCTGGAAAGCATTAATTGCCATTACTCATCAGGAGCACCCCGAGACAAGAACCCGATGACCGAGGTCTCACAGATTTTCACAACTGATCAATGAATTCCAAAAGGTCGTTCTGAACTGCTTTGAACAAAGTGCAAGCACATGAAAAGGGGGTTATTGCTTCCTGAACATCTCAGCCCGTTCCCTTCTGATGTGCTGGTGAATTAGATATTAAATCCACAGATGAGCTAAATGAGTTAATCGTGGCTAATGTCATTACCAGCAGTAGCAGAGGAATCAAAGATGATTAGCCACTTGTCATAAAGTCTTAGCACAGAGGACAGAGAGAATTAATTTGTCCCACTGACCTGCTTTTGGTTTCCACAGGCTTCGGATCAATGCATGCTGGAAATACAGGAAATAAACAGGCAGAAAAGGAATTCCAGGATGATAAAACAGCTGAAATACATGGGAAATGTGAGACTTGGAAGTGATGTTCTGGAAAAGCAGGAAAGCGTGGAGATAGGGAGGCAGAGAATTGCCAGCCAGACACCTGTGCTCTCTCCTCACCTGAATTATCCCGTGACTCTGAGGATGTTCACTGTGCTCCCCCTTGGGAATCACTCCCCAGCCAGGACTCTCCAGCAGCCCTGACTCCCTTTGGGCCAGGCTGCCCCAGTCCTGGCCACAGACAGCATTTCCATGGATCAATAGGGCTGGAGACCTTGTCCTCCCCCAGCCATGCCTGCTGCCTGCCTTTTCCTCCCTTGACACAGCCGATTTCCCAGAGGAGATGGATGGATCCTCCAGCAGCACTGTGTATTTAATATGTGCTATTTATCACCCACCTTGTCACCCCAATGAGAGAAGTGTGTGCCTGCACAATAAACATGCAAAAACTCCCGCTGCGTTTGGTTGATCCTCTGATGGCCATCAATAAATATCAGGGATTGGGAGTGACTCGGGACAATTCTAATAAATTAAATCTTTACATTATTATTATTATTGTTATTGTTATTGTTGTTGCTCAGCTTCTCCCCAGCCCTTCCCATTTCAGTGTGTGTCAGCCTGCAGCAGCTCCTGTTTTCATTGCATCAGGCTGCCAGAGCAGGAGGAACTGTGCTGGTTCCATCAGTGCTGCTGTCTGGGGAAGGGAATTATCAAAGGGAAATCAGGGATCGGTGCTCTGACATAGCCCTGTCCTACAAGCTCAGTCCCAGGGCTGCCACTCGCTTCAGAAACAAAGTGAGACCAAGGCTGGGACATCAGCACTGAGCTGGCTTCTCCAGAAAATCCCCCCAAACCTTGGGATCACAGGGTCATAGGTTGGGAAAGACCTCCAAGATCATTGTGTCCAACCTCTGACAGCATCCCACCTTGTCACCAAGTGCCACCTCTGCAGGGCCTTGTGCCACAGGGCTCCTGGATGGCTCCCAGGGATCCGTGCCTGCTGGAGCCAAATCGGGTCAAAAGGACCCACTGACCACTCCTGGCTGTGATTTCCACTGATACCAGACCTCGTCCTTGAGCAGGGCTTTGGTACAGCCCCGAGTCTGCCCTCGGTGCCAAACGCTCCTGTCCAGGCTGGAGGTGAGCTGTGGTCTCCATCAGCTCCATGCTCTGGGGCTCTTGGCCCAGCAGGGGAAACAATTCCATCAAATTCCGTCAAAACCATGCATTTGGCCAGTGGAGCATCCCTGTGCTTTTTCAGAAATCAAGCAGCAACACTTTCAAAACAACCTGTGCAAAACCCTTTTCTCATCAGCAGCCAATTGCCTTTATGAAATCTGAAGGTTCGTTGTCACCACATCTGGTGGCACTTCTGGAGGCCTTGCTTAGAGCCACCACCACTCAAGAACTGCCCATGGCAACGTCAGGGGCTCCCTGACAGTTCTGCCTGACCCTGTCCTCTGTCAGTAAATAATCAAGTGTGCCCTGACACTGAATCTTGTTAAATTACTGTTTTATATCAATAAATAAGTTGGCACTTCTCTTGTTAGAGTGAGCTGTGACTCCCTCACGACACTGCCCTCTCACAAAGCAGACAAGACCCAACTTGACCCAGACATTTTCTCCATCTCAGCCTGGCGAGCTGAAACCATTTTCTCCTCATGAGTCAGCGGCCTCCACCAGCTTTCTCTGTCTCCTTTTCATTGTCACAGCCCCATTTCTGCCGCACAAATACAGTTGACTTTCTTAAGCACTGCTCAGCATCTCATACAGAGACTTCTCAGCATCACAGACTATTCCCAACTATCTCTTTAATCATGAGCAATTCACTGAAAAAGCCTAAAATAGTGCTTTTTTTGGTCCTTATGAGGAGGGGACCAAGTTTTGTGGAAGAGGAAGATGAGTAATGAGGTTGTGCTGAGGGTGTTTGGACAAGCAGCACAGAACTGCTGTGAAATCTCCTGCTCTGGAAACCATCCTGGGAACTCTCAGCAGTTTTCTTCCTACCTGAGCAATGCACAGATTGCAAAGTGCAAGCAAAGACAGAACAGGAGTTTATTTGCAAATATAAGCATGAATCACTTTTCCCTAAATGCTCCACTGGCTCAAGGAGCCACCCCATGTGCTCGTGCCTGAGTTTCCATCTGCGGAGGGAGCGGGAGCAGCTGCTGTGCTGTTCCAGGCAGTCTGGAAATGAGGAATGGCCCTGCTTGCCTTGCTCCGCTCCTGATTCCCAGCCCTGTGTCCAGCCCACCCAGCCTGGCAGAATCTTTTCATTCCCCACAGCAGATTTTGCCCCAAACAACCCCTGCCTCGCTCTGTGGGATCCAGAGCCACGCCAGGCACCCGCTCTTTCCAAACAAGTGTGTGAATAAAGCTGCATAACCCCAAATACTTGAGCCTTTTCGAGGTCACAGCTCACACAGAGATGTGTCAGCAGGCACTGCCTCTCCCTGCCCTCAGGAGGTGCCTCCCCGGACGGGGGAGAGGAGAAAGGGCTGATTCCAAAGCTCCTGGGTATGGACCCAGGGCCAGGGGTTTGGCTGCACGAAGGAAAAGTCCCTGACATCTGGACAGGCTGAAATTCCTTCACACTCTGATGCTGTTCTTTGTTGCACAAAGAAGCTGCAGGAGGACACACGAAGGTCCCTGCACAGGGCAGGGAGTCTGAGATAACTTTGCATGAGGAAGGAGAAAAATCCTCTCCAGGGATTACAATAAATTGCCACCTTCTTTTCCCAAGGGCTCCTATGAAACACTTGAAAAAGTGACCTCATTAATTAATGAGATGGGTTAAGGCTCTCTCCACATACTCTGCTTAATTGCAATTCTGTCATTCCCAGCAAATTCTCAAAGCCATATTGATTATTCAAAGCTCTGTCCAATCAATAAAACAATAAACCATGTATGCTTAAAAAAGTGATTAAAGAGATAAATACAGGAGACACTTTAAAGCAGCCACGTCTTCCTGCAGCCACTTATCCAAGAGCAAGCAACAGTAAATCTGTTTCAACGTCCTCATCTAATTGCAGGGGGGGTGATTGCCTCCTAAATTTATTTTAATCCCTAATCCATGCACAGAGCAGCTCCAAACAGAAATCATCCCAAACTCTAATGCTCCCAAATTTCCCTTGGCTGCTCGCTCTGTGCCCTGCACAAACGATAGACAGGGATGAGGAGGGTGGGAGAGGCTGTGGCCAGGGAGGGAGGCTGTGGGAGCTGCCTGCCCGGGCTGACAGGGTGGGCAGGAGGGCCAGGAATCCTCAAGGACAAGTCTAATGGGAAGCTGCAGGAATATCATGGCTGAAGCTTCTTTATTGCAGAACAGGCAGCTGTGTCCTACAGCAGCCCCAAACGTGGAGCAACCCCACAGCCTGGAGCAACCCTACACCCTGGAGCAACCCTACACCCTGGAGCAGCCCCGCAACCTGGAGCAGCCCTACACCCTGGAGCAGCCCTACACCGGGGAGCAACCCTACACCATGGAGCAGCCCTACACCCTGGAGCAGCCCCACACCCTGGAGCAGCCCCAAACATGCAGCAACCCCACACCCTGGAGCAGCCCTATACCATGAACCAGCCCCGCACCCTGGAGCAGCCCTATACCCTGGAGCAGCCCCACACCCTGGAGCAGCCCCACGCCCTGGAACAGCCCCAAACGTGCAGCAACCCCACAGCCTGGAGCAGCCCCACACCCTGGAGCAGCCCTATACCATGAACCAGCCGCACACCCTGAGCAGCCCCACTCATCCCTGGCTGGAGCTACATCTGCTGGAATCCAAGGCCCAGGAAAGTCCATCCATTCCTCATCCCTGACTGGATCTGTCCTGGTCTCAGCGTGGCTGATGCTCCTCCAGATTTGCTTCTTCTTGACCCCAGCACTGAGCACCCACCCCACCTGCAGGGACCCCTGGAGCCATTCCCACTCCTCCTGGGTCACAGCAGGAAAACCTCGTGTCCTCCCAATGTGTGAGGCTGTCCCAGCTCCCCCCAGTCTGTCACCCTGCCCTCTCCCTGAGATGTGGATCAGGACAATCATCTCCACTCCCACACTGCTCCAGAGCCCATGCCCGGATCCATGGCAGTAACCGGTGTTGCTGGAATCCATTCTCATGGGGTTACTGGTGTGTCTGTGGGAGAGGGGCTTGGCCTCCCCCTGGCCCAGCCAAGCACCCAGGGCCCAGCCCTGTCCCCGTGCCCACAGGGACACTCCCCATGTGCAGGGCTGGAATCCATCACTGGGTTTGAGACTCTTCAGTAGAAATCCCCAGTTCCCACGTTGGCCCAGCCTTTTTCTCCTTCAGAGAAACAAATTATTTGTATTTGTACAACTTATCATGGATTTGGAGCTAAGAGATCCCCAGGGCTTCCAGCTAGAAAGGATCCAAGGTAAGGGCTTGAGGCTCAGGGGAGAGGAGGAAAAAGCACTTCTGTGCTTGAGGTGAGTTTTTTATTCTTCCCTTTTCATATTCTTTTATTGAAAACATTGTGATTTAACAAGTACAGTCGTTGTTGAACATAAATAAATAATGTGGAGAACTGGGACATGCAAAGCTCTGTGATTGCATAAATATTCAAGCTGCAAAAGAAATAGAAGATTTCAAAGGTGCAAACCTAATTATGACGTCGTTATCTCTCCCCCTGTAGTAATTCAAACATAAAGAACAGTTCCCTGTGGGCTGGTGGGGACGTCTGAAACGCTGAACCTGGAAAATGCAGCATCCTGGCACAGCTCAGGCTCCTCTCACCCTCCCACACAGCTCAGCTAAACCGAGGGCACAGCCTGGAGCTGTCCCCAAGTCCCCCATGAGCAGAGCCTCGGGGCTGGCAGGGCAGTGACACCTCTGGCTTGCTCTCCCTGAAGCCCTCCCACTTCACTTGGTGCCACGAGGGACGATGTGACACTGGTGACACACTCACCCCGTGGTCCTTCGAGATGTTTCTGCGACAACTCCAGGCCACTCCCATCAAATTTGTCACCTGCCACCTCCCCTGCCAGGTTTCTGCCCAGCCTGGAGTGATGAGCACACAGATGTCCCCATCCTCCTGCATGGCTCCCACAGCTGGAGGTGACTCTGTCCTGGGAAAGATCCCCTGGGCTGGGCAAGGCTGGGAGGTGCTCGAGGTCCCCTTGTTGCTCTGCCAGCACTTCACAAAGGAGCCCAAAACTCACAGGATCACAGAATTATTAAGGTTGGAAGGGACCTTTGCAGATCACTCAGTCCAAGCCCCTGGCCAGAGCAGGTGACACAGGGACACATCCAGGGGGGTTGGGATGTCTCCAGAGAGGGAGGCTCCAGGCCCTCCCTGGGCAGCCGTTCCAGTGCTCTGTCCCCTCCATGGAAGGAAGTTCTTCCTCATGTTTAGGTGGAATTCTTTGTGTTTTGGTTTATGGCCATTGGTCCTTGTCACTGGCACCACTGAACAGAGCCTGGCACCATCCTCTGGCACCCCTGGAGATGTTTGTATGGGTTGATGGGATCCCCTCTGAGCCTTCCCTTCTCCAGCCTGACCAGGCCCAGCTCCCGCAGTCCCTCCTCATCAGAATCTCCAGACCCCAAATCACCTCCACTGCCCCACTGGACCCTCCCCAGTAGCTCCTTGTCTTTGTTGTACTGAGGAGCCCAGAACTGGACACAGAAACTCACCCAAGTTTTACTGCCAGCCCCTTTATCCCAGGATTTTTTCCTAATTTCTACCTCAGGGAAAGTTCACTGCTGAGGAAAAAAAGCACCACACAGACCCTTGACCCCTCTGAGCTCCCTCTCATGGCTTCTCCTCTGAAGTAACAACATCCTGCTGGATTCACCCACTTGTCCCCTTTCCACATAACAGCCTCATGCAAAAATGGCCCTTTACTACCTTGACATCAAATTTTAAATTAACCTTTGAGGTTTTCCACTGTAGTTTGACTTAACATATTTGCTTCACCTCCCTTTTGGAGCTCGGAATTTTTCAACTGGAAAATGGGATTTCTGCATTATTGTCTCTACAGGCAAGAAAAAAAAAGCAACAAAAACCCACAACAAAATCCCTTTGCCCTTTGGGGGAGGGATGCAGGTCCTGGGAAACCTTGGGATGGGGGTGCTGGGCCAGCAAAGCCAGCTGCACTGCAGGTTTTCAGTAACACTGCTGGACAGAGGGGGAGAGGGTCTGGAGAAAGCTTTTTGGTGTTCAGGTTCCCCTGCCAGAGGCCTGGGATGGATCCAGCACTCCCGATTTGAGATTTGGGATTCTCCCGCCTCTGCCAGCATCATCATACAGGGCAACAGCACCATCTACTGATCATGTGTTA
>NW_008238660.1:1085498-1098386 GCF_000691975.1 Corvus brachyrhynchos
GGCTCTCTCCATGGCCCTTCTCCCTGGTGCTGGACGCCTCCAGCAGCTCCACATCCATGGGAAAGCGGGCTCCTGTCCCAGCGGGAAGGACTGTGGCAGGCCACGTCCCGGTTTGAGCAGCACAAATATTGGCACCACAATATGAGCGAGAAAAGAAGGATGTGGAGCTGTCAGAGAGTGTCCGAAGGAGAGGAATGAGGGTGGGGAAGGGTCTGGAGGGGTCACCCGAGGGAGGGCCCTTGGTTTGTTCAGCCTGGAGGAGGCTGAGGGCAGAGCTCCCGGGGGCTGCAGCTCCACCCGAGGGACAGCTCCGAGCTCTGCTCCCTGGGACAGGGACAGCACCCAAGGATGGAGCTGAGTCAGGGAGGTTTGAGGATGGGGATCAGGGAAAGGTTCTTCCCCCAGAGGGTGCTGGGCACTGCCCAGGCTCCCCAGGGAATGGGCACGGCCCCGAGGCTGCCAGAGCTCCAGGAGCGTTGGGACAGCGCTGCCAGGGATGCCCAGGGTGGGGTTGTTGGGGTGTCTGGGCAGGGCCAGGGGATGCACTGGGTGATCCTGGGGGTCTCTTTCCACTCCGAATATTCCATGATTCTAAATATACTCTCTAAATATACTGAGGACAGAGCCCCTCGTGCAGCCCCTCCAGATCCTTCCCCACCTTCACTTCCCTCCTTTAGACACTCCCTGACAGCTTTAGGTACTTCTTACATCGTGGCACCCAAAACTGCCCCCAGCACTCGAGGTGAGGCTGCCCCAGCCCAGAGCAGAGCGGGACAATCCCCCCCTCCCCTGGCTGGCGGTGCCAGCCCTGATGCCCGCAGGACATGGTGGCCCTTTGAGCTGTCACCCCCAGGTCCCTTCCCGCAGGTCTCCAGCCTCTCCTTCCCCCGTCTGTGCATCCAGCGCTGCCCCAGCCCGGGGGCAGAACCCGGCGCTTGTCTCTGTCAAACTCTGCGGCTGCCGGGGGTCCCCGCTGGGCTCAGCCTATGCCGGGGGTCCCCGGTGGGCGCAGCCTGTGCCGAGGGTCCCCGGTGGGCTCAGCCTGTGCCGAGGGTCCCCGGTGGGCTCAGCCTGTGCCGAGGGTCCCCGGTGGGCTCAGCCTGTGCCGAGGGTCCCCGGTGGGCTCAGCCTGTGCCGAGGGTCCCCGGTGGGCTCAGCCTGTGCCGAGGGTCCCCGGTGGGCTCAGCCTGTGCCGAGGGTCCCCGGTGGGCTCAGCCTGTGCCGAGGGTCCCCGGTGGGCTCAGCCTGTGCCGAGGGTCCCCGGTGGGCTCAGCCTGTGCCGGTGTCCCCAGGTCGCGGTCCCGCTCCGTGTCCCCGCGCGGTGGCAGCAGGGACCGCACAGGGACAGCACAGGGACCGCACAGGGAGAGCACAGGGACGGCACAAGGACCGCGCAGGGACCGCACAGGGACAGCACAGGGACCGCACAGGGACCGCAAAGGCACAGCTGGGACCGCACAGGGACAGCAGGGACCGCAAAGGGACCACAGGGACAGCACAGGGACAGCAGGGATCGCACAGGGACAGCACTGGGACAGCACAGGGACAGCAGAGGGACAGCACAGGGACAGCAGGGACCACAGAGACAGCACAGGGACGGCACAGGGACAGCACAGGGACCGCACAGGGACCGCACAGGGACCACAGGGACAGCAGGGACCGCACAGGGACAGCACAGGGACCGCACAGGGAGAGCACAGGGACGGCACAAGGACCGCGCAGGGACCGCACAGGGACAGCACAGGGACCACAGGGACAGCACAGGGACAGCAGGGACCGCACAGGGACAGCACACTGGAGCGGGGGATGCACCCCCAGCGCCTGCCCGAGGGAGGACCGGGAGGGATCCCCGATCCATTCCGGGAGGGATTCCCAATTCATTCCGAGAGGGATCCCCCATCCATCCCGGGAGGGATCCCCCATTCATCCCGCTCATCCAGCCCACGGATGGCCCCTCGGGACAGGCGGCAGCACACGGGACATGCCCCAGCCCCGGAGGGCAGGAACCATCCCTGGGGAATGTCCAGCTCCTGCTGCCTTGCCCGGGGGACCTTGGCACTAACGCGTCCCACAGGCGCCTGACCCTTCCTGCTGCCTGCGGGGCCCTCGGGGCAGGACGGAGGTGCCAGGGGCTCTGCGGGGAGCACGGGGTGAGTTTGGGGGGCTGGAATGAGCAGAGCCGTGCGCTGGGGCAGCTGAGTGAGCACAGGCTGGCTGATCCCCAGCAGGGCAGGAGCAGCTCAGTTCAGCCTGGGGATGGTGCAGAACCAGGGTGAGAAATGGATCCTGCTGCTGCTGAAATGAAACCTTCCCCCTTTTTTATGCCAACGGTTCCTTTAGCACAAAAACTTCTCTCCATGGACCTCATCCACTCAGCTCTTCCAGTTCTAGAGAATCTTGATGTCTGTTCCCATAAATCCTCCCTGAACACCCCTAAAACACCTGAATCCTTTGGCTGCTGGTTCCCAGATGGATGGGCAGTGGAGTTGGAGTTCACCCCTCTGTGTCAGGGCCACTGTGCTCAGACAACTCACCCGGAGGTGAGGACAGAGCAGGAATAGGAGCCCGAGCTCATCCCACCCCTGCCTCAGGCTGGGAGCCTCTTGCCCCAGCTGCCCCTTCCCAAAAGCCTGTCCCACGGCCACCACTGCTGGCCACAGGTCTGCACAGAGCTGTACTGAAGGACCTCAGCCAGGTTCTTGTCTTCCCATGAGCTCCCCATGCCTGGGAGAGGTGGTGTCCCCTCATACTGACCCTCTGGACCCCCCTCTTCCCCTTTCAGCCCCTTGTGCTGCCTCTGTGCCCAGCCTTGACCCTTGTGGGTCATGCCCATGCCCAGGAGAGCCCCACAACCTCTTCCCACCCCATCCTACTCTGGCCAGGTCTGGGGTGCAGCTTAGACTTGGTTATTCACTGCACCAACCCAGAGAGGGTCCCTCAGGGGTGGAGGTTCCAGTGCTGGAGCCCAGCCCTGGACAGCAGCAGCGGCACTGCTGGGTCCCTCCCCTGCACCAGGCGGACCCACACTGCTGCGAGAGGGGATTAAACTTTGGCTGGGGGATCCTGAAAGGAAGCAGTATTCCAGAAGCACCCCTCTCTTCCATCCTCCTCCCTGTAATGGACTCGGGATGTTAATTAATAGATAATTGCTAGTACCTTGCATCCCTCTAATGCCTCGCTGATGAGCTTCAAAGCACTTTGCAGTTGCTGGCTACGACTCCGTGCTCTGAGAGGGCAGAAATTGCACTTCAGAGATGTTTCAGGAACTTGCTGATGATCCAAGTCGGGATCAGCATCAACCCCCCCAGTGCTGGATTCCTGCTCCAGGCCCTGCCCTGCCTCCCAAACCACAGCCTTTTATCCAACCCTCCCAGGCACACTGCCCAGGAGCCAGGGGCGGGGACACAAGGAGTTAAAAAATATCCTGATAGGCTGGTGAGATCATCGGAGCGGGGATGCTCCATTGTTTATTAGACTCAACAGAGCCCAGTAGACAACACCCAGAGGGATGTGGGGCTTGGGATGAGCCTGGCTCTGGAGAAGGGGCCTCCTGCTGCAGCCATCCCTCTCTGCTCGCCACGTGAGTAGGATGGGTTTCCATGGGTTTGGCTCTGGGGCTGCTGGAAAGGGAGGGGATACAGCCTGGCAGGGCTGGGGGTCCTCCTCTGGCTGAGCCCCACAAGGGACTTGCAGGTGTTCTTTGCCCAGCAGATCCCTGAGTGTGCTCCACGACCGCCCAGGCTCCAGCAGTGCTGGGAAGCGGCTCCCGAGGGATGCAGGGCCCAGCCCAGCTTCACTCCACCAGCAAAGGGACTCGGGGTCTGTCTCAGTTCACAGCTGACACCTTGTAGGGGTTGTAGGTGAGGTGAAATCCCCTGACATGCTGCAGGGTCTGAGGACAGCACCAGCCAGTCTGCCCGGACAGCTGCCCACAGAGCCACCGCCAGCCCGCTCCTGAGCACAGGCATGGGGACAGGAATGGGGCTTTAGGGCACCCCACAACCTCCCTGTCCTCTCTCAGGGCTCAGCCCAGCAGAACCCAGCCCTCCTGGGGCTGGCACAAAGCTGGAGCTGCTCTGAGCTGCTGCTCTTGTGCCCGCAGGAGCCGGCGGTGGGGTCACTCCGTGGCGTGCTCAGGGGACCGTGATTGCCACCACCCACCCGCAGCCACCACGCCCCAGTGCCAGAGGGGACAGCAGAGGCACAGGATGGTGAGTGGGCTCTGCACTTGGTCCCTTGGTGGTTTGGGTGCTGTTTCCCCCTCAGGGGTTTGGGTTCTGTCCGCCCCAGCACCTCCCCACATGCAGGTGCCTGAGGCAGACGGGGCTGTGGGGCTGCTCTTCTCGGGGCAGCTGCGGCAGGACAGGTCCCCAGCAGGAAGCAGCCCCCGTCCCCAGCTGACCAGGTTTCTTGGGGACCTCGGGTGTGCTGGGTCACTGAATGTGCATCTCTCACTGGGAACTGACTGAGAGCCACTCTTGATGAAATTTGGCCAGCACCAACGTCCAACAAAAAGTTTCTGCTGAGTTAGTGCACGCCCATGAGTGCAGCAGCCTCCTCCCTTCCCATTCCATGGCCACACGGATCCTCCAGAGCAGCAAACCCCTTCTCCTGGAACACACGGACCCACTGCTGTCATCTGGGGGGTCCTGAACTGAGGTTAAACATCAGGACCAAATAAAGAGTCCAATTGAGACACTCCAGAGCAGTGTCTCAATTTCCTCCATTCCCCAGGGTTTTAGCTTCCTCCCAGCTGGGACCCAGTGAGGATTTGCTGCCTGTTGGGGTGGACTCATCTCCTGGCTGAAGGACAAACCAACCCTCTGGGTGTCACCCCAAAGCTTTGCAGAGCCCTGGTGCTGCTCTTTGCCATCATGAGCCATCCAGAGGCCACTGGAAGCCCTAGAGAGCCGTGGGGCCATGGGAAGGGCCTGGGGGTCCCTGTCTGTGGGGCAGGATCTCGATGTCACCCAGCCAGGTGGGGAAGTGTGTGCACACCCATGTGTGCCCCCCACCCAGCCCCCCAGTTTGGGCCACTGGTGCCGGGCAGAGCAGAGCTCACTTTGTCTCCTGGCAGGGTCTGACCCTCAGGAACAGCCTGGCCAGGCCTGGCCTCAGCCTGGGCTGGGCTCTTCGCTTCTCCCCAGCAGGGATCAGGACAAGCCACATCCATGGAGTGCAGAGCTCACTTTTACTCAAAATTTTCTCTTCCATGACTGCTGATTCCCAGAGGGATGTGGGGCTGGAGTCCCAGATCCAGGATCCCCAAGGATGCTGTGCTTTGGCACAAGGAGGGCCCCAAGATTTCCCAGTTCAGAAACCAAATGTCCCCACACAAAGCACTGTAAGAGCAAAGGGAGGAAAAACAATTCCAGGAGGGTCTCCCTTATGGAGAGGGGAAGGAGAGACCCCAGCAGCAAGAGCTGCCCAGGGTTTCAGGAGGGCAGCAGAGCCACCAGGTGTGAGATCTGAGACGTGCTCTGGAGGCATTTTCAAGACAGCAAAGAGTCATCTGCTGATCGTCTGCTTCCAACAACAATGGTTAAAAACCAGGGAGAAATCCGATAGCACTCTCCTGGCAGGCTGCTCAGGGCATCCAGCGCATCCGAGCACGTCTGTGATGGATTAGGGACGGAGCAGGGGCAGAGCAGGAACTGGAGTTGCATTAGCTCTCCCAAGAGCTGCCAATCCTCCCAGTGCTCCCAAACAAGCTCCAGGCACTGGCAGGGAGTGAAATCCTTCATTAGCCAACAGTGGGCAAAAGTGTGATCGAAAACCAGGCTCTGCCAGGAAGTGCTGGGAAAATGACCGGGGCCTGGGAATTGTGGTGAGAGTGGTGGTTCTGCCAGGAAATAAAAGGGGGAATAAATCCTCTCTAGTGGAAATGCACAACTGAAAGGCAGCTGATGGTTTCTGCAGCAGCCTGACATTAATGCTCTGCACACAGAGGGAGGGTGCCTTGCAGAGCTGCTGCCCTGGAATGCAGAATCAGGATGGCAGCACTCAGGGAGGAAGGGAATGGGATGCCTAAAAGATGGAACAGCCCATCAAGTTTTAGACTGCTGAGGCGTGGGATAATCCCAGAGAATAAAGCAAATTTCCAACTACAAAGCCAAATTAAAATTAGACGGTGGCTTATTCTTAAAACCCATCCATGATGGACATTTTGAGGAAAGGACAAGAAATGCCAGGATGAAGTTTAAGGAAGAGTCTGGTTTGCAGTGGAAGAGGGGGATCAGAAGCGGCAGCTGGTGGGGTTTTGGAGGACTGGGCTGATCCCAGGGCAGGTTGTGCAGGTGGGAGCAGAGCAAAGATTGTGCCCTTGCAGAGCCTCAGTGGACAGGAGGAGAGGGAACGGCCTCAGGCTGGGCCAGGGCAGGCTCAGGGTGGACAGGAGCAGGAATTTCCCCATGGAAAGGGTGCTCAGGCCTTGGCAGGGGCTGCCCAGGGAGGTTTGGAGTGCCCATCCCTGGAGGTGTCCAAGGAATTCCTGGAGGTGGCACTGAGTGCTCTGGGCTGGGGACAAGGTGGGGATCAGGCACAGCTTGGACTCGATGATCTGGGAGGGCTTTTCCAACCTAAAGGATTCTGGAATTCTGTGATTCTATATCAGAAGAGTGTCCCTTCCCCTGCTCCTCTTTCAACAGAGAGCAGGGAGAACTCCAGACAGGAGGGCTGCAAATCCTGCCCACTGCTCTTGGCTTTTGTTTCATGCTTGTTTGTCCAAGTCTGGCGAACCTGAAACATCCCCGAAGATGTCAACAGCACCGGCTCTGCAGCAGTGCCTCTGTTGGGGGGACTAAATGATAAAATTACATCTGTCCCTTCTCAGAGTAACCACAAAGCTTGGCAGGGACACAGGTGAAGGAGTGAGGGAGGTGCTGGCTGGCACCCAGCCATCAGCATCCCCAGGTGGGCACTGAGCCCAGAGTGGCCCAGCCCTGGGCAGGTTTCCTCCAGCCTCTGGAGCTGTGCCAGCCCTGCAGCCTCAGCGGGGCTGGCCTGATGTGGAACTTGCTCCCACATGGATCAGCAGCACTGGGAAAAGAGCTGGGGCTGAGGGCTCTGGGGTCACCTCCTGCACAGCTGCTGAGCCACAGAACCCCCCTGGCACAGGGACACGACCATGTCAGGCCCAGCCCTGGGCAGGTTTCCTCCAGCCTCTGGAGCTGTGCCAGCCCTGCAGCCTCAGCGGGGCTGGCCTGATGTGGAACTTGCTCCCACATGGATCAGCAGCACTGGGAAAAGAGCTGGGGCTGAGGGCTCTGGGGTCACCTCCTGCACAGCTGCTGAGCCACAGAACCCCCCTGGCACAGGGACACGACCATGTCACAAGGTGCTGGGGATGTAATTTGGGATCTGGGAGGGAAAGCAGGTCCAAGGACCAGGCAGCACCACCAGCCCTGCTTGCAGCACCGTTATCCCCTGAAGGCAGCCCAGAGCCCTGGGAGGTTCAGGTGGGGGTTCAATGCCCATCTGGTCGCCACACCACTGGATCCATGCAGGAATTGGAAGGTGTAGGGACAGGGACTGCAGGGATCCCACTGTCCATGGTTGGGCACTGGAACTCCACAGACACCTCCTGCCCAGCCTGCCTGCAGGATCCCACTGCCTGTTCCACCATTTTATCAGTGAGATGCTCTTCTTTCCCTGCAGTGACCCCCAAAACCTTCCCCACCTCCCCTTGGGCTGCACTCACTGATGACCGAAGGGAAGCACCCTCCATCCTCCATCACTTGCCCTGCTCTGCTTTCTCTTTTGTCCATCCCAGGTCTCCTCCTCCGATCCCACCACCATGGAAATCCCCCCCAAGAGCCCTGATGGGAGCGAGAAGTCCCCCCAGTCGAAGGAGCTGATCACCAGTAACACGGGCAGCACCCTGTGCATGAGCTCCCGCAGCGAGTCTGTGTGGACCAGCGCATCCAGGAGCAAGTGGGACATTTACCACAAACCCGTCATCGTGGTGTCCGTGGGAGTTGCCATCTTCCTCTTCGGGATGGTCATCACCAGCCTGGCCTGCTTCCTGCCCAAGAACAAAGACGTTTACAAAATGTCTGGCCCGGCTTTCCTGTCCCTGGGACTGATGCTCCTGGTCTGTGGCCTGGTCTGGATCCCCATCATCCGCAAGAAGCAGAAGCAGAGGCAGAAGTCACAGTTCCTACAGAGCCTCAAGTCCTTCTTCTTCAACCGCTGAGGGCAGCCAGGACCTTCCCGAGAGGGTTCCCCTTCCCTCCAGCAACCTGTGTTGAGCAGCCATGAAAACAAACACGTTCTTGTACTCCCCAGAGGATTTCATCCCAGTCAGTCTCTTCCCTACATGGTCTCCAGTGTGAAAATGAACTTTGTATTTCATCCAAGTCATCCCAGGAAAAAAAGGAGCAGGATTTTTCAGCTGAGCCCAGCAAGGCAGGTCCAAGGTCTCTGCATCACCTCCCTGTCCAAAGAGTGACTCAACAGCACTCACTGGGTAAAGCAAAGCCCCGAAGGAACCTGGGCTGAAGCAAAACCCCAAAGGAACCCAGCTCCCCCAGGAGGTTCTGCAGGATCCATCAGCAGAGAGGAGCCGTTGGCTGGAGCCACAATTCCTTCAAGCTCCCTAATTTTCCAGACAGGCTGGAGGCTCTGCACAGCATCAGGAGACACAGCAGAAGCAGAGGGGCACAGTTCCTGCAGACGGCACAGACCCTGCAGAGGGCACAGATCCTGCAGAGGGGCACAGACCCTGCAGAGGGCACAGATCCTGCTGCTCCAGGCACCTGGCAGGGCAGGGACAAGGGAGATGTGTCCAGGAATGGTCTAAGCTGTGGGAACTGTGCTTGGGGCTGATTCCCTCCCAGGAAACTCTCAACCTCCTCCTGGCCATCTCTGCTGGAACTCCCTCATTTCTGAAACTGGTGCCACATCAACATTTCTGCCTGAAAATATGGTCCAAGATGCCTGAGAGCTGAAGCATTTGTGTTTCTACAGCCTGGCTGACAGGGAGCTCGGGCTCACCCTGGCACTGGTGCCAGGCTACCCCCAGTCTGTGCCCAGGGCTGCCTGGGGATCTCCTCCACCCGTGTGGGCAGAGCTTGAGGTGACACATCCCATCCTGGCAGCCGGCACAGCTGGATTAGGAGTATTTGAGCACACAAGTCCCTTTGCCCCGGGCTCAGCCTGGCCCTGAACTTTGCTTACTGACTGGGGCAGGCGCCCCTGGCCAGCCTGTGCCAGGTTGGTGACAGGGCTGGACAAGATCTGGCACAGGACCCAGCAAAGCTGTTTGCTCCTCAGCCATCCCTCGTGCCATGACACGCTCTGCTGCTGTTTGCAATCCTGCCCTGGCACGGGGCACCAGCCTCTGCTCCTTCAGCTGCCATGGGCGGGGGATGCTCACCCAAAACTCCTGCTCGGGGCAGCTGCAGCCAGAGAGAGGATGGACAGCAGGATTCGTGATGGGAAATCAGGGAGTGACGTGAAGAGCAGCCCCAGATCCCACCTGGAGGCAGATCTGGGCACAGGTGGGAGGCCAAGAGCTGCCCAGGATGGAGGAGGCACCTGGAAATGGGTCCTGCTGCAAAGAGCTGTGCTCAGCCAGGGCTGCGGGGCCAAGGGGATGCTCCAGGAGGACTGGAACTGCCAAATGGAGAGAGGGGGCTCCTGCTGGCCACGTCTCATGGCCAAGGAGAAGGACACAGCCAAGTGAAAAGTTCATGTGCTAAGAAGTCACTGAGACCAAGAACTGAACTGGATTCCAGACTGGTCATTTATAACAAGAATAAGAGTTTTCATTAAAGGAAAATGTTCCCAGGGGACTTGGACAGGGCTGCGCTGGTGTCACATCTCTGCGGTGTGGGGAGGGTGTGGTGACAGAGTTTGGGGGTGGTGTGGCACCCACGGGGTAGGGGAGGGAGAGGACAGGACAAGGAGTGGGGCTGGGGCTGGTTTGGGTGCTGGGTGAGGGGCTGAGTGAACACCTCAGTCCAGGGGTCAGCAGCGGCTCGGGAAGGGGCCTGGCGAGAGGATGGAGCCTGCCCAGGAAAAGGAAACAGCCCAAGGAGCAGCAGAGCCTGGTGAGGAGAGGATTTAGCAGGTGGAGCTCACTTTTTGCTGCCCAGATCTGTGGTGGGACAGGGAGGCAAAGGGACAGGAATGTAAATGAAGGGAAAGTCAGATCAACAGCTGGGGGATAACTGCAGCTGGAAGTCCAGGAGCAAAGTGGGAACTCCCCCTTGGTAGCACGGGGTACAAATGCCTGGTCCCTGCCTGGGAGGGAGGGAACTTTGCACTGGAGCTGCTCCCAGCAGTGGGAATTGCATCTTTTTCTTGAAGTGAGCTGGAGCAATTGAGGGAAAGAGAGTTGTAGGATAGCCTGAAGGCTCTTCACAAGGGTTTCTTTAGGAGCTGACATTAAATTCACGCCCTGCTATGGCCCAGCAAAACCCCACAGAGCTGCTGGAAAATGAATTTCTGCCTCTGTTGTGGCACGGGTGAGCCTCTACCTCCTTGGGACGTGGGGGGCTACAGAGACAGGGAGTATCCGTGGGTTTGAATGGTTTTATGGAGAACAGATTAAAAAGAGAGACAGTAGAAGCAAGAGAGAAGAATGTGCCCTCTGAATTCCATAACATACCAGTGGTGGATGCTGGAGAAGTCCAGGAGGAGCAGATTCCAGGAGGGGTGGACTCACACGCTGTCTCCTCCTGCCATTGCTGGGACAGGACTGGGCTAGAGGGACCTTTGATCAGCCCACGGGCAAGTTCACACCTTTGGGCCATTCCCATGCACCTCCAAATCCCTGTTTGGCTGCTCCCTGCAATTCCTCTTCTCTCCCACTGAAGCCTGCTTGAATCCCACTGTGGTGCTTTGGATCAGACCAAAGAAAACGCATTTAGAGAAAAGATCAGGTTTTCCATAACATAATTATGTCTCACTAAAGCTCAGATGTGCTCTGCCAGCTTCCCCTGTGCTATAAAAAGAACAGGAAAACCATTACAAAAGTCATTATCTCTGCAGAGCAGCTCAAAGAGGAAATATTCCCCCTGCATCTCAAAGGTCACGCAGCAAACCCGCCCGGCAGGCTCGGCGTGGAGAATGTGGAGAAAGCCCTGCTCCAGGTGTCTGTCCTGGGCCTCCAGAGCACCAAACCTGCCCCGAGATGTGCACACCCCTGGGGCAGACCCCCCTCTGAGGATGTTTAGCTCTAGTACCGAAAGAGGTTCAAAGAGGGCTTTGGACAAGGGATGGAGGGACAGGACCCAGGGAATGGCTTCCCACTGCCTGAGGGCAGGGCTGGGTGGGAGATTGGGCAGGAATCCCTCCCTGGGAGGGTGGGCAGGCCCTGGCACAGGGTGCCCAGAGCAGCTGGGGCTGCCCCCGGATCCCCGGCAGGGCCCAAGGGCCGGCTCGGAAACTGGACATGGGGGCTGGGAGCAGCCGGGGACAGTGGGAGGTGTCCCTGCCATGGCAGGGGTGGCACTGGGTGGGCTTTAAGGTCCCTTCCAGCCCAACCCATTCCATGATCCCATAATCTCAGTCACATTCACTGGGTTCACCCTTGGTGCAATCAGGTTTCTGCAGCCGCTGGGGTAAATTATTCAGGGGTGGGAGGAAGCAGGTGACCCCTGGTGCCTGTGAACACACCTTTACATTCCCCTGAGACCTTCCAGCGCTCCTTCCTGGAAACACAGCCTCAGGCTTGTGAGGCACAAGGGCTGACGTCCCAGATTCCCACTGGGATGCTGGAATACCTGAGTCGGGATAACACCCAGGCTGCCAGTTCATCCTGCACCCCGAAATGCTGCTGGTGCTTCCTCCCACTTGAGGAACAGATGAGATCCCACCAGGACAAGCTGCACCTGCCCATCCCTCCCCAAAATCCCGCAGCCTTCCCTGTCCTTAGTGAGCAACGATGAGAGTAAAACATTCAGGGCACTCTCAGTGCTCACAGTGAGTTTGAAACCCTAAAAAACCCTCTCCTATTTCTACACTGGATGTTGGGCACATGGAAACTGCAGAAGGAACAGGGTTTTTTTCTGCTGCTCAGGGGAAGGAGCTGCCGCCCAGGGAACAGAGGGTTTGCTCAGGGCTGTCTGTGTGTGTTTGGGAGTGGCAGGAGGGATAAAGTTGGGAGGCAGGAGGGATAAGGTTGGGATAAGACTGGGAGGCAGGACCAGATTCTTTACCTCCCACAACCTTCCCCAGTTTGCCACGCATGCACAGAGCAGAGAGGAAGGACAGCAAAGATGTTCCCAGTGCCACACCATAACCTGGGAGCAGAAAGCAGCATCCCAAAAAGTCCCACTGCCTGCTCAGAGACCAGCCAGGAGCTCTGGGGAATTTTGGCTGATTCGGGGGTTCCTCACTGGCTGCCTGGTGTCACATTTTTGGGATGGGCAGTGGCACAGGTGGTCTGATGGGTGCTCTCCAGCAAGACCTGCTCTTTGGAGGGGTTGCAGGGGTGATGTATTTTTGGCATTCTGGAGAAATTCCTGTGCCTCAGTTTACCTGTAAGGAGAGGGGAATAGCAGGATGTGTCCAGGTTGTCTCTGGGATGTCAGAGCCAGTGTCCTGCAGACTTCCCTGGGTGGATGCTGCCCAGAAGTCACACAAGGTGCCCCTGGTCTCAAATCCCAGGGCTGTGGGCTGGTCAGGGGCAGATTTGCACCTCTGGGACAGACTGGATGTGAAGCAGCCACACCTGGATGACCGCAGAGCATCCCGGAGTGGGCACACATGGAATTCCCCTGGGATCTGCTGGGGCCAGGCAGAGGCAGGGCCATGAAACGGTTAAAGCTGTATCTTGTGCTGCCTCCCGATTGTTCTGCAAGGTGTGTTGTGACATTTGTACTTCCTCTTGGCAGCCCGGAGCAGAGGCACGGGAGGCAGCGCAGGGATGCTGCTCCCCCC
>NW_008238660.1:1098823-1099713 GCF_000691975.1 Corvus brachyrhynchos
CGCTGAGGGGCTCGGGGCTGCACCATGCGCCTGCGGGGGCTGCTGGGCCGCTGCGCTGCCATCGCCCTCCTGGCCCTGCTCTGCGACGCCGTGGGGCTCCTCATCCTCCTCCTGGGCATCTTGGCTCCCATCAGCTCCTGGGACTTCTTCGTCTACCTGGGGGCCCTGCTGCTGGCCTTCAGCCTCGTCTTCTGGGTCTTCTGGTACACCTTCAACATCGAGGTGCCCCTCCGGGAGCTGGGGTGCAGCTGAGCCACGGAGCCACAGCGGGGACTTGCCCTCGGAGCGGCAGCTGGGATGATCCAAAGCATCCCTCAGCTGGTGAAGAGCACCCGAAAGAGACCGAAGGGAAGGGCCTGCTGGTCCTCACAGCATCGAGCAGCCAGATGGACGCTCAGGGGAAAGGTACCCACAGCTCAGCGTGCACAGGGATGCTTGGCTGGTGTGGGGGAATGCAGAGCTCCTGGCGGGGCAGCCGGAGCTTCCTGCTGGTGACAGGCGCTCTCAGGAGTAAGAGTAGATTTTAAAATGCTCTGGAATGGATTAACGATGGACGGGAAGTTGGTTTTGATGAGCTGAATGGATTTTGGGAGGGGGTTTTGGTGGAGTTTGGAGGGGGCTGTTGTCTGGGGTGTAATTCCTCGGCGCTTCCCATCAGATGGTGCTGGGAGAGGAGGGTCCTGCAGAGCTGCTGCTCTCTCGTGGCAGCTTTGTGGAGCAGAGGGACAAGGAGCATGAGCCACCCCGGCCATCCACCCTGGGCAAACAGGGGAAGTCAATAAGGATAATCCAGGTTTTAGCACCAGAACCTCTGTGTAAGGTGTGAGGGAGCAGCCCCAGCCGCCCCTGTGTACCCAATCACACCCTGGGCGCTGCCGCCAGGGGTTTCC
>NW_008238660.1:1099744-1101104 GCF_000691975.1 Corvus brachyrhynchos
GCAGTGAAACCCAGGTGAAAGTCGTGTCACCAAGGCAGCGCTCTGATGGGCTGTAAGAGCCCGGTGACAAATGCTGAGCACACGGAAACTTCGTACAAAGTGCCATGTTTGAACATCGGCTCTGAGATTGGGCCTTGTTAATCTCGGGCTTGTCTAGAACATGCCTGGCTGGTTTGGCAGCTGCCCAAGGGGCAGAAAGGCCAGGTCTTGCCTGGTGTCTGCAGCCTGGTCCTACAGCAAGAGGGACCACAGAGCATCAGCAGTGCCTGCAGGGGCTGGTCTGACCTGGGAAGCCCAGAGGGCTCCGTTTTGTCCCAGTGTGAGAGCAGCAACACCAAATCTTAGGGGACTTGGAGGTGTCTGAGTGTTGGAGAGCAGGGATGGTGTTCTCCTGGCTGCCAGCATCCCGGGGATGTTCCTCCTGTGCTGGGCAGGATGGGGGAGCCAATTAGCCCGAGGTTAATGAGGAGTAGCCCCACAGTGCTCGGTGCTGCACGTGGCAGAAGGAGGTGACAGCAGGAGGGTGCCCCAGCCACGAGCCAACCATGCACCCACACCGAGAGCCAGCCAAGGAGGGATGGGTTCAATGCAGAGTGAGGCAGCGAGGAGGCAGAGATGGGGGAGACGTCCCCACTGGCACACGGGTGAGTGTCAGAGCTCTGCTCCCTGTCAGCATCTCACTGCCATGACTGTCCCCGCCTGTGAGCCACGACAGGGACACTGCCCTGCACAGCTCTCTGTAAAGCCTCTCACAACCAGCGAGATTCTTTTTTGTCATTTACTTATTTTTCCCTTGATTTCCTCTCCTCTTGGCAGTGACCACAAGAGACAGACCCGAGGTTTTCCTGGCTCTGCCCTGTGAGGGGCAGCTGCCGTGTGGGTCTCGGTGTTTTACAGCCCTGCACTCGCCAGGGTGCCCAGGCCAGGAGTTCAGCTTTGCCCTCACCAGGTCTCCGGGTGTTTTTCCACCCCTGTGCCCTTCGGACTAGGTACTTCAGGAATTTCCTTGATGTGCCTCAGGATAAGAACCCAGGACAAGCATCAGTCGGATCCTGCAGCTGTAGAGAAGGAAGGGCAGCAGCAACCCACACCCTCCTTTATTTGCTCGGGGATTTTTAATTGCCGGTGCTGAGCCTGTCAATCCAGCCTGTAAAACCTGGCCGAGGGCTTTGTCACCCTTCAAGGTCTGTCCCTCGCTGGGTGCGTGCCTGGGTGTGGCGTTCAGGGACAGCATCCAGGGAGCCGGGGCCGTCGCCCAGAGACCCCCGCGGGACCTGGGGCGAGATCCCTGTCCCCGCGGGTCCCTCCTGCCTCCCGGGCTGGTGGGACAGACCCTCCCGAATGGAGCTCTTCGGGGCAA
>NW_008238660.1:1101442-1105350 GCF_000691975.1 Corvus brachyrhynchos
GCCTCGCGGGCTGGTGGGACAGACCCTCCCGAATGGAGCTTTTGGGGGCAAAGTCGCTGCCAGCACCTGGCACTGGACGATGCCATGTGCTTCACCAGCACGGCCAGGGGATGGTTTGGGGATGGAGAGGGGTGGAGGGTGATTGCCACGCGGGAAAGTGCTGTCAGCCGTGTGCCTGGACCTCCTGGGTGCATTCAGGAGCCTGTACCCAGTCCCGTGGAGCAGCAGAGGCTCCCCGTGCACCACCACACGCTGGGGGAGCCCAGCATCCCGCACGCCACTGCTCGCACGTTTCCCCTCTCTGCTCCACCTGGGTCTGTGACAGTCGCCCAGAGGATGAATGTGGGCACAAACCAAACCCAGACACGTCTCTGTGTGCAAGGTGCCTTCAGCATCCTCCACCTCTCCCAGGCTGGCACAGAGGGACACAGGCACAGGCAGGACGTGGTGACTTCAATGTCCCTCATGCACAGCCAGGCCCAGCAAGAGAGGGAAAACCTCCCAGTTGTGTGTGCTCATGGGCAGGGCCCGTGGGATTTCTCCTGACCCTCTGTCCCATGACCCTGCATGCCCCAGCACCTCGAGAGCACCAGCTCTGATGGTCTCCAATGTCCTTTCCATCCCAGGGACACAGCTCCTTCCCTCTTCTGCTGTCCCCAAATCCCTCAGGCTGGATCAGAGTCCACTCCTGACAGCCCCAGTGGCAGGACAGGAGTGGGTGAAGCACCTGTGGGTCCCCATCCCTCGGTGCTGGGCAGCACTGGGAGCACTGGCCCAGGCCCAGTGTGATATTGACTCAAGGGCTTATCTTTCCCTCTGGGTTTTTGTGGTTTTGTGCTCGGTCTGTTTGCTCCATGCTGGGGGTTGTTCCAGATCCTTGGGTTTGGCACAGCCCCGTGGCCATGGCACAGAGCCCACATGGGCACCAGGAACCAGCAGCTCCCTCTGCTCCCTGACCAGTCTGTGCTCCCCCAGTCACCCCAGTGACACCGGTGGCCCAAAGCCCAGCAGCCTCCAGTGCTTCCTGCGCTGATACTGCAACCCCAAAATGCTGTGGGGTGACTCCAGGAGTCCCCTCTCGTGACCTGGACCTGCCCTCAGCAGTCTGGGCTCCCTCCCTCATCCCCTGGATGGCATCACTGCCATGGATCCCTCACTGGGCACCAGGACCAGGGGAATACCAGCCTCAGCAGCGCCGGGTGTTTGCTCCTGAGTCTGGATCTTCCAGGGAGGGAAAAATCCTCCTTTTGTGCTGAAATGTTACCAGCCTCACTCGTATCTGGAGCTGGGCTGATCCTAAATATCCCTGGGCATCCTGGGCATCCCTGGTGCTTCTGTCTGGGGTCTGTCTGGTGGGAAATGGTCCCCTGAGTCCGTGTTTGATTTCACATCTTTATTGAAAGATCTTGAACTTCTCAGCAATTATCAGGGTCTTTTAAAGCATTCCCAGCTCCTTCCACTCTCTGTTTACAGGGAGAGAGGAAAGGACAAGCGTGGATGTCGGGAGTGAGCAGAGGAAGAGGAGCAGCTCCGCACAAGGACTCTGCTGTGCTGCTCTTGCACAACCAGCACTGAGAGCACAGCAGGAGCTGTGTCCCTCTGCTGTGCTGGGGACACTGCCACGGCCACTCAGGACACCCCCTGAAGGATGGACACCCCTTTTGCATCCTCTGCAATCACTTTGCACTCTCCCCCTGCCCGCTGCGGGCTCAGAGGGCACAGCACGAGCAGCCTGGTGGCCACAGAGCCTCTTCCCACTGTCCCAACCAAGGGCCACAGACCCACAGGGTCCGGCTGACAGCTCTGCCAACCTCACTGGAGGAGTGTGATCGTCCAGCAGGGCTCACACCTGGACAGACAGCCCGAGGTGCAGCTGAGTGCCCGGGCTGGGACCTGCTCTGTGCAGTGATGGGAGAGACAGACAACAAAATCAGGCAGGACAGAGGGTTCCCAAAGCAAAATCCCAAAGCTGGAGGTGTCAGCTCTGTTTTACCCAAGGTCCCAGGCACTCTCTAAGGGCACTTCAGGAAATACTCAGACCTCAGTCCAAAGAGCTGCTGGGGAGCTGCAAAGGCCAGGAGAGGATTCAGCGCTTCAGCTGCCAAACCAGGGCTGGCTCAGCATGGGAACAAACCCCTGGCTCACTCCAAATCCAAAGCTCAGGGGAGAGGAGAGGTCTCCTGGTCTCCCACATCTCCATTCCCCTGTGTTCCTGATGCAGAGTTCAGCTGACCAGGAGGACACTTGTGTGGGATGGAAGCATTTATAACACCTATGGAATATGTAACAACCTAGAGGCTGTTCAGCACTTTCCGTTGCAGACACCTCTCTCAACTGTTTAAAACTTCACCAGAATTTGTTTTGTTGTGATTTCCTGCCCTGGAGAATCTGCTCTGAGGTGGAATCTGGTTCTTCTCTGCAGACCAGCTGGCAGGACAGTGCTGGCACTCAGGGATTTGGACACTCACCTTCCCCACTGCCCAGCCCCCAGCCTGGGCCAGGCAGGACTTTGCAGGTGACATCAGGCCTTTGGTGTCCTTGCTGGCCCTGGTTTTAGCACTTTGCCCCCACAGCAGGGGCGGTGGGGTCTGGGGGGTGTTGCTCAGTGTGGGAGCTTTGGGGGGGAACCAGCAGCTCTCCTCTGCCTCCAGTTCCTGGGGGAAGAGGCTGGTGGCAGGGCTGGCACCTCAGGCCCTGCCACGAGGAGGTATCTGGTGTTCCCTGTAGCTCTCAAACCATCCTGTCTTCCAAGCAGGGCAGGAAAGCTCCCTGCTCCCCTCCGCAGCTGGGCTGGGCAGGACCCACAGCCTCAAAGCGCTGAAATGACTTCGGTTTGAAACGGAGGCACATTTGTGCCCCAATCCTGCCCTGGATAGGACAGGAACCTCCTCCCCGTTCCCCAGAGCATCCAGCAGAGAGCTGGCCCACTAAGGGATGCAGAGCCTGTGCCAGGGGGTTTGTTCTGTTCTGGGAACACCAGTTTGGTGCCATCTCTCTGGGACTGTTTCCTTAAAGCTGCTGCCTTCCTCCCCAGATCTGTTTGTCCCCTGGCAGGGGTGGTGGGGTGAACAGGGACCTCTGGCTGCAGTGACTCCGTGGAGGAGCAGCTCTCACACAAGGCAAGGTGAGAGCTGGAAACTGGCGGAGCACTTGTGGGAAAATTCAGGCCATCAGTGGCAAATGCCAGCGTCATTAACCCCTCTCTGGCAACGTGGAGGGACCCCTCCAGTGCAAGGAAGCTTTTAAAAAAAATCTTTAGTAAATACAGGCACTGTTGTCTCTGCTGCATTTGCGATCAATGAGGCAGTGGGACTTTAATGAATTCTTTTCCCTGCAAATATAAAACCATGTCAAGAGGAACTCCGAGATTTTCGCAGGTTCCTAACGCTCTGGAAGCTGGTGTCGGGCGTTCAGGAGCCTTATCACCGAGATAAGCAGCGGTGCTATCTCTGCAGCGAGTGCCCTCTGCCCCGGGCAAAGCCAGCCCTCGCCAGGGCAGCGCGCCAGGCGCGGCCAGATCCACACCCCAGGAAGGACAGAGCCTGCAGCCAGGGCTTTCATCAAATGAACTGTCCGGGAAAATGCTGGGCTGCCCGGGAAAATGACGGACTGCTGACCCGTCACCCCCGGGGGCTGGAGAGGGACCGGCACCCTCTGACCTGACAGGGGACCCCAAACTCCTCCTGCCCCCCTGACCTGCCCAGCCCCTTGCAGCCGGGTGCTGGGGTGGGGGACGAGCAGGATTCGCGCATCCTGGAGGAACTGGTTCTCCCAGCACAGCCCCTCCTGCAGCCACCCCCGTCTCTCCCAGCCGGGAGCAGGGGGATGCCCGGTCCCTGCCACGGCCCCGGTCCCAGCTGGTTCCAGCACAGCCCAGCTGGAGGGATGGGCTCCGAACTGGGATTTAA
>NW_008238660.1:1105677-1115753 GCF_000691975.1 Corvus brachyrhynchos
TCACCATGGGCCAGTGTCACCATGGGTCGGTATCACCATGGGCCAGTGTCACCACAGCCAGTGTCACCACAGCCAGTGCCACCAGGGCCAGCGGAGCCTGCCTGGGGCTCACTCACTGCAGCACCATGTGTGGAGCTGGTGGGCAGCTCCTGGAGGCACACAGCACCCCTGGGCATCCCTGGGCATTCCAGAAAATCTCCAGGCATCTCTTGAACATCCCTGGGCATCCCTCAGCATCCCTGGGCATCCTGGAACTCGCTGCTGCTCCAGAGCCAGGCTGGGAGGAAACCCACCACCACCACACCAGTGACAGCTGGGTGACCCTGCTGTCCATCCTGGGTGACCCTGCTGCCCATCTGGGGCTCGTGGCTACTGCTTCCCCTGAGTGGCCACCAAATAATTTGTGGCTGCAGTTACTGATGCTCAACAGGGCCTCGTGGCTGGTCCCCACCCATTCTCAGCACAGCCAGTGCACAGGGAATGAAAACTTTGGGACCAAACCCTTCCACCAGGCAGGGTCCAGGCGTGGCTGGAGGTGACATCTCTCTCCAACAGTCACAGTCATCAGCTGTCCCCAAGGAGGTGCTGCCACAAGGGTCCCTGCAGATCCCAGATGTCACAGCAGCCACCTGCAACCCTGGATTGTGCCAGGAGCTGCCAGCTCCCACCCCTGAGGCATCCAAGGAGGGTTTCCTACGAGGGTCCACACCTGAGTTAAGTAAAGTGACGCCAGGCTTTCCTGTCCCACAGGAACATTCCTCAGCTTCTCACTGAACCCCTGAATCCCTCCCTCAGGCATCCCATGGGGGATTCCAAACCCTGCTGGCTGCAGGAAGGGCTCCTGTCCCAGGATCTGGGCGTGCCCAGGGCATTGGTGCCCTGCAGCACCCCGGGGCTGGCCAGGCACAGCTCTGCCACAGGGGAGATTTGCCATCAGCCAGCAGATAAATCACTCCGGAGACAAGGAAAATGGCTTTTCCAGCTCAATTTCCTGCTGCAAAAAGGGGCATGATCTAAGGCAAAACCCATTCAAAAGCAGCTCTTCCCAGAAAATGCATTTGCTGGTCTTTGCCAGCCGTTACTGGAAGGAGAGTGCAGACACCTCTGATGGTATTCCAGGGGTTTTCCATGGTAGATCCCCGAGTTTTTGACAAAAAGGATCTGTAAGGATGACACAGGGAAGTGTAAAGCCAGCCCAGGCAGCTGAGCAGGAGGAGTCCCAGGGTGCTGACGTGCGCCCGGGTGCTGATGTGACACCGGCAATGCCGAGAAGGGCAGGGCTGGGCCCACCCTCCTCTGCCCCTCAGCTTTGCCCCTCTGACAACAGCCACAGGGACAGAAATCAGCCCCTCACCAAGGGACAGCTCCAGCCCCGCTCCTGTCCCCGTGATCCCTCAGTGAGGACTCGGGGACCTCGTCGCGGTGAGCCACCCCTGCCGTGGGCACTGGTGTCACAGTGGGGATGAGCCCCTCGGGCACTGCCAAACCTCCAGGCTCGATGGAGGCTCAGGAAACCCCCCTGTCCTGCAGAGCCCCGGGAGAAGAGCCACCCAGGGCCGCGGGATGGACAGTGGAAAAGGGTGGACAGTGGAAAAGGAAATGGGACACGTGCTGGAGATGGAGCCAGCGGGATCTTGGAGAGCCCCAGGGGCAGGGACAGCCAGGTCAGTGTCACCTCCTGTCCGTGTCCCACACCGGCCCAGCCCCACTCCAGCCCCCAGCTGCCCGTGGCTCTCCAGGCAGGGCAGGGCAGGGCAGGACAGGGAGCTTGGAGGAGCCTCCTCCTCTATTATTCATGGCCAGATCTGGCTGATGGAGCCGGGGCTCCCTGAGGCCGCTTCCTAATGGAGCTGCAGCCGTGCCTGCCCAGCGAGCACTCCTGGGCCTGCACAATTCCCACTCCTCCCATCCCCGTGCCATAAAAGTGCCACCTTCTGCTGCTAATGATGCATTACTCGGCCATTGCTGGGGCTCAGAGCCTGCTGCCATCCCGCAGAGACCGGAGCTGGAGTGTGGGCGGGCAGGTGTGCTCTGCAGCCAGCAAAATGGCACAACCAGGACCCTGACGGAGCGGCCACAGCCCAGCCGAGCTCAGGGACACCCACGGGCACAGCTGGGGCATGGCAGGGCCTGCACAGAGCCCAGATTTAGGCAGAGGAAGGGAAGGAGGTGGCGGAGGACACCTGGGGATGTCCCAGCACCAACTGGAGCCCCAGCCCAGCGAGCAGGGCGTGCTCCCTGCCTGCAGGACCGCTCTTGCAGAGGAGGATCCACGGCTGGTGGGTGAGGCAGTGCTGGAGGATGACTCAGGACTGGCAGAGCTTCTGGTGGATGTTCTGCAGGAGGAATGTTAAATCTGCCTCAGGAAGCCCGGCCAGCCCCTCAGCCGGTCAGGCTCTGTCCCTTTGAAGCACTGGCCGCGGCTCCCCGGGACCCTCTCCTGTCCGTGAGGACATCCCAGGACTGAATCCCTAGAACTGGGACCATGACCTGGGGTTTGCACAGCTCGAGGTGCAAATCACCACGGAGGGGCTCATGAGGGTCACAGTGTGGTGGTAAGGCTTAGGTTCCCTCGGATAATCCTGTGGATCATCCCCACGCCCACTTTGCTGCCCATCCCTCATGGAGAGCTGTGCACATCCATGTGCCTGTCCATGCACCTCCCAGCCCCTCATCCTGTCCCCGGCCCTGCAGCCACGCCAGCACCATTAGCTGAGCTCTGTGTGCGCAGCCCCGGCCTTCCCCAGCCGCAGGAGAGCCCCTGGCTCCCTCCCCACACTCCCATCAGGCCATAATTGCCCTAATGGGCTCTCGGGGTCACCTGGCCCATGCACTCCACTGGCCTTGGGTGACCTCTGGCTGCTGCTGACCAGAGCCTGGACACTGGGCAGGGGACAGGGCTGCAGTGTCACCCGTGAGACAGGGGACGGGAGAATCCTGCCCTTTCCAGGGATGGGAAGGGGAGAGGGGCAGCAGGGCTGGGCCTGATGGGAGCTGCAGGGTGGGCTGTGATTCAAGGGGACATTTGGGGTGTGACATTAGTGACACACAGGCACGATGGAGCCAGGGCACCCAGGGCACACAGGATGGGGCCAGGAGAAGCCAGCAGCTCCCAGATGGAACCCCAAGCAGAGCTGTGTGCCAGGAGCCCGAGGGTACCGGGGCCAGGTGTGGCACGGGAGCAGGGACAGATCAGGCATGAGGAAGGCGGTGCGAGGTGGGCACGGGGTGCTCGGCACGGCGTTTCCCGAGATATCTCCAGTTCCAGTTGCCTGGCCCTGCCATCCCTGGCCGAGCAGTGCCACCCTGTGGGAAACACCCTCCTCTCCTCCGCAGGGGTGATGCCCCCGAACCCTCCCCATGGATGAGCCCCCAGCCTCGGTCCCCCCTCCCCCGGTCCTGTGCCTGCCCCTGACACAGCACAAGCCACTCCCATCCCCTCCCGGTGCTGCCACTGGAGCTCTTCCCGGTCCCCACTGCCTTCCCAAATATCTCCAGGGCTGCAACCACCCTGGGCCACCTCCCAGCAGCCCTGTGCCAAGGGGCTGGTGCCCTGGCACTCTGCATTAATTGCCCAGACAGACTAATAACAGGGTTCATTATTAATAATGAGGCATGGACACGTCACGATCAGGTCATCATTTCTTATGAAACAGGGTCTCCGTTCCAGGGCGGTGTCTCAGGCACTTTTCCCCAGTGCTTCACGCAGGGGTCGGGGTCATGGCACGCCAGGTTTGGGTGGGGACACTGAGGCGGGGCTGGGAGAGTGCAGGACCATCACAGGGAGCAGCAACCCAGCAGGGCAGTGTCCCCAGCTGTGACCCCAGGGATGGCAGGGGACACCATCAGCTCCTCTGCCCCACACTGCTGCCCCTTCCCAGCCCCATGTGGTTCTTATTTGCTGCCCTGAAAAGTTCTGGCTGGTCCCAAAGCCACCTCGGTGGCACTGCTGGACATGTTTGTCCCTCCCCTGGGAGCATGGGAAGCCTGTGCCAGCCCTGTGCCCCACTGTCACCTCCTGTGGGGTGATCACACCCTGCTCACGTTGGGGTGATGGTGAGGGACGTCCTGCTCACATCGGGGGACACTGAGGGACGTCCTGCTCACAATGGGGGACACTGAGGGATCCCCTGTTTGCATTGGGGTGACACTGAAGGATGCCCTGCTCACATTGGGGGACAGTGAGGGATGCCCTGCTCACATTGGGGTGACACTGAGGGATGCCCTGCTTGCATTGGGGTGACACTGAGGGATGTCCTGCTCACTCTGAGTGCCCGTGAAGTGACACATTCCCGGGTGACAGAGCGAGAGCAGCACCCACGGGACCAGGGACTGGGTCAGGAGGACAAAGGTGAGGAAGGTGCAGACTGGGCTGGGGACAGATGCCACGAGTGGCCCCAGCACCAGCAGGGGTGTCCAGCAGCCCCCTTCCCCCTCCCCTGAGGACAGGCACAGAGATTCCCAAATCCCAGCTGTGCCTCCCTGGTGCCCACTGCCCTCCCAAAGGGGGGCCCTGGGCTGGGGGCTGACCCTGGGGTCCCCTCAGGTGGGACCAGTCCCAAGAGGGCAAAGCCAGGAGGTTTGGGGGGCTGAGCAGTGCCCAGCCTGTTTGGCACAGGTGAAAATGGGTCCTTGGGTGTGAGACCTCAGGAGTGGGATACAGGGACAAGGAAATGTCACTCTGCCACGGGGCTCTGGCAAGGACAGCAGGGTGGGATCCCAAATCTGCCTCCTTATGGTGGTCAGAACTTGGGTTTACTCCCTACCCTCCACCCCACCCCCTGTCCCCGGGTCACCAGGGCAGGAGGGACACTGTGACAATGGGAGAACGGCCACGACCCTGGGGAGCTCAGAGAGAGGTGAGGGAGGGCACGGCTGGGACTGCCTGCAGGATGAGCTGGCCTCCCTTCCCGTGCCATGGCACTGCAGGGAGGCTGGCACAGGGGAGGGTGAGCTCAGCAGGGCCAGCATCACTCTCTCCGTCCTCCGGTTTCACTGCCCTCGTGCCCGGCAGCTGCAGGCTCTGCTTCATCCATCCCTGGGATGGAAGCCGTGAGTTTCTGCTCCAGGCTGGCTGCATTGCAATGATCCAAACATCCTGGGAGCCTGGGGGCCTCCAGCAGCCCCACAGCCTGGCAGCCCTCACCCTCCGGTGCACAGAGCCCTTGGCTGTGCTTGATGCCAGTCGCAGCCTGCCCAGAGCTGGGGAGGAGCTGGGCAGGTCCAGCCCGGCCCCCTCGGGCCCTGCAGGGGCTGTCACAGGGTGCAGGAGGATCCTCTCCACCGAGACCCTGCAGGAAGCCACCAGCAGGGTGTGTCCTGCCATATTTCAACAAAAAGGGACAGAAAATGCCACCAGTGACACCGTGAGCACCCGGAGAGCTGCAGGAAGGTCTGAAAGTCCGTTCAGATGAGAGAGCTTCACCTGAAGCTACTTCTGGGCTTTCTCCAGGAGCCTTTAGAGAGAGGCTCCAGCCCCAGCTCCATCCTAGCACCAGTGACACCACCCTGGTGTCCCAGCTGATCCCATCCCTGCTACAAGTCCCTCTTGACCAGCAGCAGCCACGGCAGCACGGCCGCCAGCATGGCCACGGTCAGGACGAGCATCACGGCCAGGGCCATGGGCGACTGGCAGCACTTCAGCCCCAGGGCCGGGCTGGACGACACCGAGCTGGCCGTGTCCGCCCTGCTCCTCCCGCCCAGGGAGCCGCAGTCCGCGGCCACCAGCGGCATCCCGTGGTCGCTGATGACGAAGATGTGAGCTTCCCGTGCCAGCACCCCCGGGAGCCCCTGCGGGCCCGCCGAGCACCGCTCCAGGCTCTGCACCGGCATCACGAAGTGACTGGGCACCACCAGCGTGTTGCTGGCCTCACTTTTGGCCAGCTGGGACAAGGAGGACGGCGACAGAGGCATCTCCAGCGCGCGGGGGTTGGTGCCCGCCCTGGGTGGCCACAGAGCCTTCTTCTTGCTGAGAAAGGTGACGTAGCGGCACACGGGGCAGATGATGCTGCTCTGGATGTGCCCGTCCAGCTTGGCCGAGAGCAGGCACTTCACCAGGCAGTCGTGGCAGAAGGTGTGGCCGCAGCTGAGCCGCCGGTGCGTGGCCTCCAGGGGCTGGAACTTCTCGTAGCACACGGGGCACTCGGCCGGGGCTCCGTCCTTGCTGGAGGAGGTCTCCGACATCCCTGCTGTGGTGGCCGCGGGAGCTGCTCGGCTGCCAGGGACAGGCACGAGGGGTTAATCAGGGGCTGGGTGACAGGGATTAACACAGTCCATCTCTTCATCCCTCCTCCTCCTCCTCCCTGCTCTCTTGCCGCTGCCCTTCACCCTCGCAGAAGGAGGGGACGGCCGCCTGGCATGGCCTGCACAGGGCAGGGCACTCTCAGCAGCATTAAACCTCCCAGTGCGGCCCTGGGGGCAAGGGACAGATGACGGGAGGATCTCAGCTCCAGAGCCCTCCAGGGCAATAATCCCTGGCTGCAAAACCACAGGGGCCGAGGGCTGAGCCCCTGGCCGGAGCCGTGCGTGCGGAATTCCCGGGGCAGACCGTGTCATTCCAGGCACAGGCTGTGTCACGAGGGCCTCTGTGCCCAGCTGCTGCTGCTGCTGGGAGCTGGGAGTTCCCACCCCACCATGGCACCTGCCAAGGACAGGGAGATGCTCCCGCCCCGGAGAGCTCAGGGGGGACGGGGGGAGCGTGGAGCAGCCAGGTTGGTGGAGCAGGCGGGAGCCACAGGGGACAGAGGGGGAGGTGACACAGCCAGGGCAGGCAGCAAACCCCACACCGGGCTGCTTCCAGGCTGCTGGGGGCTGGCCCGGGCTGGTGGCCAGGCCATGGCATCTCCAGGCCTTGTCCAAGCTCAGGCCGGAGCTGGGTGCAGCCAGAGAGGCTGGAGCTGTGTCAGGGTTAGTCAGAGAGGAGCGCAGAGCTCAGCTGCCCCGCCCTGGCCGCGGTGTGGGGCACTGTGGGGTGCTCTGAGCCCCGGGTTTGGGGCACTGTGGGGTGCTCTGAGCCCCTGTACGGGGCACTGTGGGGTGCTCTGAGCCCCGGGTTTGGGGCACTGTGGGGTGCTCTGAGCCCCTGTACGGGGCACTGTGGGGTGCTCTGAGCCCCAGATCTGTGCCTGGGCTGGGGCTGAAGCTCTGCCCTGCATCTCCCCGGGCAGGGAAGGGGCGGCGCAGAGCAGAGAAGGGAAAGGAGAGATGCTCAGCTCAGCTCCCTTCTCTCAGACCAGCTCGGGAACCAGACCTTCATCACAGCTGCAGGTTTTTCCAGAACCTGGCGGCGTTTTCAGACCCAGCCCAGCCCGCAGCCCTTTTCTCACGCGTGACAGTGCCACGGACACCCTCCCAGCCGATCTGGAGGTTCTGCCATCCGCTGCCCTCCTCCTGCGGGGGAGTCACCCTGCCCCGGCACGGCCACAGGAGCACCACGAGCCGCCCCCTCCTCAGGCACGAGAACAGATCCAGGCTCCTGCTCTGGTTCAGGAGGGATCAGCGATTGCTGCTCCCCAAGGAGCCCTCAGCCCCTGCTCCCCCGCGCCCCAAAGTCCCCTCACCTGCTGTAGGGCCCCCGGGCAGCGGCCCCTCCATGCGCGGCTGTCCCCAGGCACGGGGCTGGCCCGGGAGAGCACCGGGACACCTTTGGGACAGCGGGACACCTTCGGGACACCCGGTGCCGGCTGCGTCTGGGGAGAGCGCGTTGTGCAAGGGCTGGAGCGGGGACAGGGCAGGGCCAGCTCCGCCGAGTGAATGCGGAGGAACCCGTTCGGGCTTTAAAGGGCTCGCATTGGCCCGCTTGGCCAGGGAGTGGGCGAGGAGCTGGCGTCAGGCGTCGGGGGCAGGGACGGGAGGCACGGTCCTGCCTTCCCCGGTGTCCCCGGGCTCGTCCCTGTGGGGTCAATCGCAAGGAATCCGGCAGTGAAGGGGTGCCGGGACCCCTCTGGGGCTGCAGGGCTGGGCGAGCTGCGCATCCTGCACCGGGTCCTGCACCTGGCCTGGGCTCCTCACCCCCGCTGCCCTCATCCTTGTCCCCAAGCCCCCTCCCCTTCCACACCCCAAACACTCCCCCCAGCCCTGCAGTCCCTGTCCCGTGTGCTCAGACAGGACCGGAGCCCCGGGTGACAGTGAGTGACCCAGCAAAGACCCTCGAGCACCCAGGGGGGCTCTGCTGTTGTGTCCCTGCCCTGAGGTCTCCCAGCATCTCCCTGAACCGTGGTCCAGGTGCAGCAGGAGCTCCGTGGGCTCAGGGCAGGGAGGAGCCCCATGCTTGGCCGTCTCAGCAGCTTCAGGTGGCTCATTGGCCACCACTGGCCACGTGCAGGTGGAAACCTCCTCAGAGAAGGTTCCCTGACACCTCACCCCTGTCCCAGGGAGCCGCCTGTCCCTCAGCTGACCCTCGGGCAAGGAGCCAAGAAGCCTCTTCCCTGAAAAACCTGTAAAAACTTCCAGAAGGTTGGATCGCTCCTGCCTCAATCCCAACTCTTTCCAAGCCCCCCTGTCACCCCTCAGCCTGAACTTTCAGCCCACACCTCATCTTGCAGGCAGCTCCACAGGGATCTGGATGCTGTTTGCTACACCCAGAGGAGGTGCTGGGGTGGGCTCAGTGGCCCCAGGGCGCTGCCCACAAGCCCTCCCTCACTGTGGCCATGCACCCACGGGACTGGGATTTGCCTGAATGCCCCAGAAGTCCTGAGGTCCTCATCAGGGAAAAGCTTCAGGAGAAACCTGGACATGTGAGCCCCCACCTGCAGAGCTGCCCCAGCCCCAGGGCCCAGCACAGGGAGGAGCTGGAGCTGCTGGAGAGAGCCCAGAGGAGGCTCCAGGATGAGCAGAGGGATGGAGCAGCTCTGCTGGGAGGAAAGGCTGAGAGAGCTGGGGGTGTTCACCTGGACGGGAGAAGATCTCAGTGTGGCCTTGCAGGGCCTGAAGGAGCTCCAGGAAAGATGGGGAGAGGCTGTTAACAAGGGCTGGAGGGACAGGACACAGGGAATAGCTTCAGACTGACATAGGGGAAATTTAGGTGGGATATTGGGAAGAAATCCTTCCCTGTGAGGGTGGTGAGAGGTTGCCCAGAGCAGGCTGCCCCTGGATCCCTGGCAGTGTCCAAGGCCAGGCTGGACACTGGGGCTTGGAGCAGCCTGGGGCAGTGGGAGGTGTCCCTGCCCATGGCAGGGGATGGAAGGAGTTGATCTCTAAGGTCCCTTCCAACCCAAACCATTCCATGACACAGGGAGCTCTTGCCTTGGGGCAGGGAGCTGCTCTGCAGGAACATTCCCAGCTTCAGGAAGGTCCTCGGGGCTCTGTGGAAAAGGAGATGACCCCTGGTACCCAAACCCCAGCGAGGCAGGCCCTGCAGTGCCTCCGTGCGCCGTGCAGGGCTGGGGCAGGGCTGGGGCGTGGGCAGCAGTATCTGTCACCCGTGGGTGCCCTGCTTACAGCTCAGGGCTGGTTTCTGGAAAGAGAAGAGTGGGTGCAGCCCCACCAGGGCACCCTGGTGTCCCCAGGGGTGCCCTCTGGAACCCTGAATCCCCATCCCTCCCTGCAAGGACACCCTGAGCACATCAACACCTTCCACAGCTCTCAGGCTCAGGGGTCGAGCTGCTCCGCTTGTTATCCCGGTTTTATTGAGAGGATCAGAAAACAAAGGTGAAACCTCTCCAGGGAGGTTGTGCCGGGGCTAGGGTTAGACCTTCCCTCCTGGGACAGACATCCCCCTCCCTGCTCCCTCCTGGGACAGACATCCCCCTCCCCTAGTCCCTCTGGAAGCTGCTGGAGGTGCCAGGGCTGCTTGCACCCACCCGGATCTCCAGTGAGTGATCTGGGCCAGTGAGAGCAGATTTGGGGCAGCCAGGCATCTCCCCAGCCCCAGTTTTGCTCCCGCTGGGGCCGAGGTGGGGTGGAAATTCCTGTTTCCCATACTTTGAATGCTCTCCGCAGCTGGAAACGATGAGCTCATGGCTCTATACATAGGCACTGGAAAAACGAGTCTGCCTCCCTTTGCTGCTTGGACCACGCCAAAATCAAAGGGATTTGGGCATATCAGAGCCCCAGGTCTGTCAGCAGTTTTGCTCTTT
>NW_008238660.1:1115766-1119810 GCF_000691975.1 Corvus brachyrhynchos
TCTTTCCCTGGCTCTCCTCGGTGCCTTTGCCCCACTTCCACGTGCAGCAGGACCTTTCCTGAGGCACAAGGCTGAGTCTGACAGTGCCTGAAGGACAAGAAACCAACTTCAGGGGCAAAGCAAGTCCCTAAACACTGCCTGCATTTTCTTTCTCTAGGTTTTAACAAGTCCAGCTCTTGGCCAGTGGTTCAGCCCCCTCAAAGGCTCCAGGATCCTTTGATCCAAGCAGGAAAGTGTCTCCAGGCTCAGCTCCTCTCCAGGGACCACAGGTGAGACCTTCTCTGTGCTGAGGTCATTGGCTGCCAGTGACCAGAGGACATTTCTGACCCAGAGGAGGACACAGCCCTCGCTGAAGGGTTTGGGGTGGCCAAGGTCCCTTCCCTGCAACCCGAGCAACATCTGGGAAGAGCTTTGCAGCCTTTGGCAAGGACAGGAGGATGCAGAGACAGCCCTGGAGCTCCACAGCAGCACCCAAACTTTCCCCAGGCCAGGTGTGGAGAAGGCACGATGAGTTATGTGGAAGTGTTTATTTTCAAAGCACATTTAAAGCCACAAGATTGCTCCATATCTGAGCCTGCTGCCAGGCAAAAAATCACTGCAGGTCTCAATGATTCCATAGCAAATCCGTGCTGCAATTCCCCAGATGCTGAATGATGAGACGGGGATGTTTCTGTGTCCCACATCCCTGCACTCAGCTGGGGCCAGGATCCTGGGGAGAAATGCCGGGTGGAATTTTGGTGGCAGATGTACATGGGGAGCTCTGCCACGCGGGCACAACCCCCTGGGCAGAGCCTCTGGCTTGGGAATTCTGTGCTTGAGTGATTGCCAGAAGCCGCTGAGGGGTCACCATGCCCGTGTCCGTGTTCTCCTCTCCCAGAGCCATGAATGGCCCATGAAAGGGTGGCTGTGGTGGGCTGGTGTCCCTGCCCAGTGGCCCCAGCGTGTCTCCAGCGCAGGGCAGGGCAGGGCTGGCTGCAGTGCAGAGGGGGGGCTGCGCCTCCTCTCTCCTCCATCCTTCCCACACTGCATCCATCACTCCTCTTGCACCCTTTCCCCATCCCCCAGGGGTGCCTGGTGCCTGCCCATCCCTCCAGCTCATGGCCAGTCCTCCCAAACCCCCTCAGGTTTTCCCCTGGCCAAACTTGAGGTTTTATAGGAGTTTCTGCTCAACTCGTTCTCCTCTCACCCTTCCCAGCCCCAGCTCAAACACAGCGAGTCCTTGGCATCGGTGGGAATGAGGTGAAGGCAGGAAAAGAGTAAATGCATGTTTGATCCCAGCCCAGGGAGATGTTCCAAGCTGGGGGAGAAGTTCAGTGAAGCAAAATTAATTTTCCAGGGCCGCACTGTGCTGGTGGAGAGTCCAGGAGTCCTGGGCCCTGGGTTATATCCAGTTCTATGCTGTCAAAATAAACTCAAACAGCTGGAAAAACTGGAAACTTCAGGGGAATCCAAGCTCTTTAAAGGGAACACAAGCTTATCCGTCTTCCCCCACGCTTGCCTTGCTTGAATTAGAGTGTGAAAATCAGTGTCTTTTCCTTCTGAGGGTGTCCATTCTGCTCCTCAGGCACCTGGCAGGATGGAACCCCACCACCTGGATGCCAGTTTAACCAAGACAGCCCAAAATACACAACGAAAGCTCCTCCCTCAGCTTCTCCTCGATGATTTCCGCGGTGCCCAGGAGATGGTGCTCACGGATGTGCTTTGGCACCAGAAAAACACAGTGCAGGGAGCACTGAAGGCAAGTCGAGGAGCGCCAGCCGAGGAGAGGAGGTGACGGTCCCCACCGGCTGGGGTGCTGGGATCGATCATGGATCACCAGGATCGATGGGATCTGCTCTTCCTCCTCCGTCCCACGGGGTCCGTGCTTATCCCACACCGAGGAGCAGCTGGGTGCGCCTCAAACCCTGCCCGATCTCCGCTCCCCGGTCCCAGGCTGCAGAAGGGGCTGTGCGGTGTCACAGCCCTGACCTGCCCCTGCCTCCCTGCTGCTGCCAGCACCCCCGGGGATGTCCCTGGGCCTGCCGGGAACCTTACTGGACTCCCTTGGAGTCTTATTCTGACACCAAATATTGCGGATTTGTCCCATCCCGTCCGTGCGGAGCCACACAGCCCCACGCTCCCTGGGCTTTCCCACGCCTGGGAGGGCAGCTCCAGTCTCCAGGGGCTCCTTCATCGGTTATTCCCCACCAAAGGGGTTTTCCCTCACCAAACAAGGTCACCCTGAGAGGCTGAGGGGCTACAGGAGCCCCCTGGATGTGGCAGTGGCACGATCTGGCCCGTGTCCCCCTCCCCTGGCCTTGGGCTGCCCCCCACGTCCATCCCCCCTGGTCTCCACCTCCCATCCCAGCCCGGCCCCTCCGGGATGCCGCTTCCCAGCGGGATGGAGTTGCCGCAGTGGGAATCCCGTGTGCCTAATGGGGAAACAATGCGGCTTTGAGGGCCGCGGGCAGATGCTCGGGGACAAGAAGGGACTATTGAGCAGCGGCAGCTGGGGCTGGCAGCTCCCCCCGCCCTGCACAGAGCCCTGCCCGGCCGGGCTGAGCTCCCCCGGGGCTCAGGCCGGGGGTTCTGCCCAGCCCCAAACCCTGCAGTCCCTCCCCGGCACCGGGGCCAGGATGGGGAGCAACAAATCCGACCCGGGGGGGGACCCACCAACAAACCCTGCCATCAAACACGGCCAGATTGTCCCCCGGCTTGTCGCCCTGCCCCGGTGCCCGCCCAGCCCCTCTGGGGGATCACACCAGCCCGATGTAGACCTGGCACTGTCCCGGTGGCTGTCTGTGCCGTGCCATGAGCCAGGTCACCGCAGGGATGCTGTAACCCCAGCGTCCCCCGCACAGCGGGGATTGCCTGACTCCTTCCACCACCCCCTCCAGGCAGCTCCCTCGAGCCTCATTCCAGGGGGGAAGGCATAGAAATCCTACAGTTCCAGGAGAAAACCTACTGGAACTGGGTTTTGGAGCCTTTTACCCAAATGGGATGCTCCCCGTGGTTTAGGCTGCCCAGTGGTGTCACGGTTTGGTTTTTTCCTCCCAGCCTGGCTCCTGCAGGGCTGGGATTGCAGAGGTGATGCTGCCTTTAACTGGGACATGTGCAGGACATGTGCTTCTCACCGTGCAGCAGCTCTGGAGCAGCACAGAAAGAAAAGGCTCAGTAAAAGGAATGCTAAACACTCCGTTTGGGTTGATTTAATGATTTTTCCAAGCATTTGACCACACAGTGCTGTGAGTGGAGGGTCTGCAGGAGGAGCTGCTCCACCACCCCCTGGAGCACTCAGTTGCCAACCAGAACCCCAAGTGGGTTCTCAAGAGGAGGATGCTCAGCACGAAGTGCAGCTGCCCAGCTCCAGTGGCAGAAGGCAGGAGGGGTCTGTCCTGTGGGGTCTGCTCTGCATTTCGGCTGCCTGTAGTCAAAATAAGGGGACGATAACCCGCTGGGCATCAGGAAGAATTGCTACACTGAAAGGGTGGTCAGGCATTGGAATGGGATGCTCAGGGAAGCAGTGGAATCACCATCCCTGGAGGTGTCCAAGGAACACCTGGACGTGGCACTCAGTGCTCTGGGCTGGTGACAAGGTGGGGCTTGGGCACAGCTTGGATTCGATGGTCCTGGACAACCCTCCAAGACAGGGATCAGTGAGGAAATCCCTGGTCTTCTCCAAACACCAGTCCCAGCGGTCATTTCTCCATCCCGAACTTCCACCGGTGTCTCTCCAAGGAAATTCCCAGGTGTACCTGCACCTTGTGGGGCCCCACGTCTGGATCCACAATTCCCAGCCCATAATGAACCCCCACACCCCCCCTGTGCCTCGTCTGTCCCCCGCTTGGGTCTCTCCGCACCAGCACAAAGCCATCCTTCCCCCCGATGTTCTCCGTCCTCCCACCCACACACGACTGCGAGACTCCCCCAGCTAATTCCCACAGCAGCTTCCCCCACCCCTGGGAGAGACCCCCTTTTGCTGGAATCCGTGTCTGTCCCTGGCCTTTCAGGGAGGGGTTTTTGGTGGTGAGCCGGGCGCGGCGGGGGCAGCGGGAGCCGCATTGT
>NW_008238660.1:1119904-1121448 GCF_000691975.1 Corvus brachyrhynchos
TGACCTCAGAGCAAACATTGACTTAAAACCGCTGTTAACCAGGCAGGCACCCCGCACCCCTGGGAAACGCAGCCCCCGCCAGCGCCGCGCGTTTGTCATCAGGGGCAGAGCCGGCTCGGAAAGGTGGCTTTGATGGAGCTGTTGGCATCCGTGCCTGGTCCTGGGAAAAGAGGCACGAGGAGCACAGGTTGGGGTTTAAAGGATGCCGCTGGAGAGAAAAGAAACCAGGGGTGTGCTGCTCCGTGGGTGCCCCTTGAGGAATTAATTTAGGATTGAATAGATACAGCCTTGGCTTTTCTAGAAAGGAATCCCCTTTGTCCACAGAGCTCACTCCCAGCTGCCTCCCACGTCAGGATCTCTGTGTTTGGGTTATAGGATGGTTGCAGATCCATGCACATCCAACGTGGAGCATTATCCAGGAGAGTGAGGTACCCCCAAACCTCCCGGTGTGGAGCAGCACTGACCCCCTGCCTCCCACGGACAAATAGCCAGGGGTGCACAGAGCCCTCTCACCCCCATGGGTCCCCAGGGACAAGTGGCTGTACCACACCTCTGTCCCCTCAGAGGAGCTTCTCTGTCATTGAAGGGTGAGGAAAAAGCTGCCCCAAGACATGTGGGATGCACGATGCAAACAGAGTACGACATTTCTTTATGGCTTCTGAAGTGCAGTGGGAAAACCGGGCACCCAGCCTGCTCCAGATCGCAGTGGTGGGCACACAGATTGCTCCAGATCACAGGGCTGGGCACCCAGCCTGCCTCAGAGCACAAGAATGGGTGCCCAGCCTGCCCCAGAGCTCAGCACCACCAGCTCTGGCTCCTCCCAACTCGGAGCAGCTCAGGGCTGGATCCCAGGAAAGGAGATACTCTCTCAGACAGGCCTCCAGATTCTCCACAGCCGCCTCAGTGTCCCTCCCTGCCCTCCAGAGAGGGTGTCAGTGAGCCAGGGGGAGGGTCAGTGGAAGGGAGAAGGTGGGAGGTGGGCGGGGTGGTCCAGGCTGTGGCAGCATCAGCAGCAGCCTCTGGGAACAGAGACACAGCAGAAGGTGCATGAAGGCAGACTGGGAACAAGGCTCTGTTCCCAGGAGGGATGAGGCAGCTCCAAGGGCAGTTTGTCACCAAAGGATGACTGCTCCCAGGACGCTGTGGCTTCCCCTCCTGTCACAGCCTCTAATTCAGGTGTCTCGGGGCCGTGCTGTGCTGCACGTCCTGGGCCCGGCGCTCTGACACAGCTCAGCAGCATTTGTGGCCTTGTGCCTCACCCAGGTCACACAGGGTGATCCAGAAAGGCCCGTGAAGGTGTCAGGGGACAGCCACGGCTGGCTGGACACCCGGCTGGGGAAAGGTCTGTGCTCTTCATCCTCAGCTTGTCTGCACTAATCCATGGGAAAGGCAGGAAAAGCATCGGAGCATCAACCATGGACAATCCCATGTGCAAGTGGATGGGACACGGCAAAGGCTGTGGGGACAGAGGTGGTGCCATGGTGGCACCGTGCCCACGGAGGACACTGGCTGTCCCGGCTGTCCCAGCTGCGGTTTGGGACACG
>NW_008238660.1:1122726-1133554 GCF_000691975.1 Corvus brachyrhynchos
TGCCCGCCGCTCTGCCGGCCTTGGCCCCGAGCGTGGGCGTTTTCCCGTCACTGACAGGGAGCCGTACGCGTGGTTTGCCTCTGTTGTCGTAAAATCCCTGATCGATCCTATGCCCGGGGCGCAGCGTCTTTTTTAGGAAGAAATTCCTCCCGGAAATGATGATTGGATGCTGGAGTGGGCAGGGAGGTGGTGGTGCAGTCGGCATCCCTGGAGGTGTTTAGGGAAAGGCCGGTGGAGCTCAGTGCCCTGCTGTGGGCGACAAGGGGGTGTTTGGTCTCAGGTTGGGCTCGATGATCTCAGAGGTCTCCTGTGATTCTGTGATCTCTGTTGGATGTTTGTCAATAACTCAGCGCGGGTTTTTCTCTGAGGCTGTTATCCTCCCTGTCAGCCCAGAGAGCCCTGTTGTGTTCATCTGAACGTGCCCGGCCCCGAGCAGCCCGTGCCCCGTGCTCGGGTGATGAGCGTGACCCGAATTGCAGCAGACGTGCTGGAAAGGATGCGCTGACAGGAGGGCAGAGACATTCCCCGAGCCAGGCCTCCGCCGAGTGACTCCCACCAGCACATCCCTCTCCCTCCCGGGAGGAGGAGAGCTGTGCTCTCCCACCCACAGCCCAATCTGCACTGGGAGTGACTCAGGGCTTCTCTGGTCCCTCTGCCACTCTCCTGACTTGCTCACAAGTGCAGGGGGTGGAGGGCACTTTTGGATGCCTGTGGCATTTGTTGCCTGAGAGGTGGTTAAATACAAGACACTGCTGTAGAAGAGTTCCTTGGATACTTCAGAAAATTTTTTTCTTCCTTTATTTTTCTTCCCAACCCCCCAAGAAACAATTCCTGGACACTGCGGAGAGCTGGTGGCCTTTCCAAGGTCAGTGTTTTGTTAGAGGTATCAGTAACTGTAAGGGGAAGAAACTGTCCCAAGGCAGAAAAGAAACCTTTTAGATATTTTGGAAGGGGCTGCCCAGGGAAGTGGTGGAGTCCCCATCCCTGGAGGTGTTCAGGAAACTCTTGGACATGGCACTGAGTGCTCTGGTCTGCTTGACAAGGTGGTGATTAGTCAGAGGTTGGACTTGATGATCTCAGCGGTCTTTTCCAACCTGAATGATTCTGTGCTTCAATATTTATTTATTTAAATGTCAGTTTGATGCTTGCAGTGGGGCTGCACAGACAGGCTGGTTGATGGTGCCAGTTAACTGTGGCTGCACAGGATGTGGCAGGGGTGGGTAAATAGTGTGGGTCTGGGATTGACAGTGTCAGGTCTGCCCTGGAAGAGATCCCCTGCCCTGTTTTCTGGCTGGGCTGTGCATTTCTGTATTGTTGCGTATGTGGAAGCACAGCCCAGGTGACAAGATTTAATCCCACATGTCACTGGGAGTCCCAGAAGTGGAGGAAGCGTTCAGAGGCAGTGTTTGAGTCACTGTTTGAGCCGCCTTCCTTCCTCTTCAGGGGAAAACCTTCTTTTTTTTTTGTCCCTGACTCTTTAGAGGTTGCAGATACGTAAGATAATTCCTCATTTGGTGAAGAAGGGCAGAGAAGAGAAAGGAAAGTACGAAAGTGGAGAGAAAGCACGGGACTGATGATGTCTGTGACCTTGGTGTCACAAGGAATCTTGTCTCTGGAGACACTGCTGGCAGCAGACTGCCAAGAAGTACAGCAACAAAGTACAGTTTATGCCCTCAGTCCATTACAGTTGGTTTTTTGAGCCAGGAAAGTGAGACTGCAGAAAGGATATGGTATTTTTGCAGCCCTTGATGTTTGTGACACCACAAACATAATCAAGATAAGGTGGGGAGTGTGTTCAGCAAACTGCCTGCACTGCTGTGCTGCCCTGACCCCGGGCAAAGCCAGCCAGACCCATCAGAGCAGATTTTTCATGATGTGGTTGTGTCCCTGGAGGGCTCTTCTGTCCCCACAGCTCAGTGGAAGGTTGTGCTGGTTCCTTCTCCTGATTAACAGAGTTTGGGGGGTTATTTTTAACATTCCTGTTGTTAAGTGCTCGCTGCAGAGCCCCTCCCTGCTGGGGGCTGGTCTATGATGCCGTTTCAGGGGGTATTTTTCAAATCCATTTTACCCCTCCCCCCGACACTGGTAGAACTTCAGAGATGTAAAAGCAACAGAATTCAGTCCTTTTGGCAGAAATCCGTGCTGAGTGCTTTTCCCTTGGAATTCCTTGGTCATTCTGTGGTGTCCAGAAGCATCTCACCCTCTGGCCACCGCCTTCCCAGGAGATGTTGTCATCGGGATGGTTTGAATTGCTGGAGTGACAGGGAGGCCCAGGGGACCTGGAGCTGTCACTGCTGCAGGCTCTGTGCTGTGTGTGCCACAACCTCTCAGGTAAATCGCTGCTGCTGCTGCTGGGTGGGATGCCCTGGGATTCCTCAAGGTTTAAGGAGCAAGCAGGCAACTTTGAGCTGGAGAAGGTGGAGTTGGGTGGGTGATCTCCAGAGGGGTTCAGCTCCGTGGCAGCCTGTGCCAGCTGCCAGCCTGGTGTGGGTCAGGATCAGAGCTCCCGGTGCCTGTCACACCTCACCAGCCTGCCTAGGAGGGAGCAGAGGCTCAGTCAGGGACGAGTGTATCCTTTCCACAGCCTGAATTTCCTCCTCAGTTTGCTGTTTACTCTGCTCTGTGTGGATTCATCCCTCTGGAGTTCCTGGGTACAGAGCTGGGAGCAAATTGTCCCCGTGCTCACAGGCCAGGTTGTTCTGGGACACACACATCTCCAGGGGCCCTTCCTTCACCTCTGGCAGTCCTGGACCTGCATCAGGAGCACCAACCTCTTCAGCTTTCCTTTTCTAGTCACTTTGGTGAGGTTGATTGGGAAGGAATAGGGGTCAAATATCTGAAACTTTCCATGTTTGTGAAAGCCATCAATGTTTTTTAATACAAAATTCTGATAGTTTTGGTAGTTGTAGCTTGATTTCTGAGAAGAGGCTTCTTGCATCAGTGCATTTCTTCTGGTTTCAAGGCTTCCAGCCCAGTGCTGGCTCACTCTTCAAGGGTTTTTCTGTGACTGGATATCAAATATTCACCAGACAGATGAGTTCTTGGCCATGTGGTGTAGAGCAGACATGGTATATTTGATTAATGAGGCTGTTGAGATAACAAGGCTTCACTGTGTGCTGCTTAGTTTATCTTAAAGGCTTTTCTGAATTTGGCACCAAGTTCCTGCAGGTAGGAATTGGTTATCTCCTGCCTCCAGTGCTGCCCAAATTGGAAATGCAGGATTTATTGTTGCAGCAGAGCAAGGAGCATTGTGCTGACGCTGTGCTCGGTGACTTTCTTCTCTTCCTGAAAGCTCCTGTGCTGCTGTTGTAAGGGAGAAGGAGGCATTTGTTGTGGTTCACTCGGGAACATTCAGTTCAAAAATAGAACTGCAGGAGAAGGTTCACTTCCCAGAGGTTCAGTTTCACCCTGGTGATGGAGGCAGGCACACATCCAAACGCGTATGGAAATCCGCCGGCTCCTATTTCAGGATGAGCAAAACAAGCCCAAATTGATTGGTGGAATCTAATCCATGGCTTTTGCTTGTTTGTTTTCCATCTTCTAATAAGACAATGCACATTTGCTTTGAGTTTTGGCTGAAGTGCTCGGCTTACCTTGCTTTGAGTCTTGATTGGGTTTGCGGGGAAAAAAATCAAGAGCTTCAGGAGTTTGGGGTTACCTGTTGGTCATCTTGGTCTGAGAAGGTGAAGAATGGTGGACAGAAGATTTCTTCTGCTTTTCTGCCTGTGAATCAGCAAAAAAGGGGAAGAGGAAGAAGAGCTGGTTGGGGACAGTCCTTCCTGCTCTGCGTGGCAGCTCTGGACGGTGCCAGCACTCGGTGACAGCGTCATTGCCTCCGAGAAGGGGGCACTGCAGCAGCCAACAGGCACTTGGACATTTTGTGATAGCCAGAGTGGGTTGTTATCTCGAGAACTGAAGGCCACATGTGAGCTTGGCAGAACTTCTCGATCAAGTCCTATTTGAGGTGGTTGCTTGTTTAATTCCAAAGGTCAGTGGACATTTGCGGTGCCTTGAGGGGAGGGGGGAACAGCCAAGCGTAGCTGGGGGAGTTCAGCCCTGTGGTTGGTCCTGATTGAGTGGCCTTGCTTTGCTTCTGCTTTATTTTTCATGTTTGGTGTCTGAAAATACTGGGCAAATGGGGTTGTGAGGAAGAAAGCAGAAAACTGTGAAGAAAAACGACCTGTTCATGGAGATCAAATAATACTCATTCTCTTTATATGGCAGTGTTTCTGAGCTGGTGTTCAGTGGGAGAGTGTGAGGCAATGGCAATCAGGAGGAATGCTTTATGCAGCCACTTGAGATGCTGCAGGTACATCCAGGGTGAATTGCAGCGTGTGAGCGGTGCTCAAAGTCATCCCTGCCGTGACGTGTGAGCGGCTGAGTGACTTTGAGAGCAGGCAGGGGTGGATTCCCGACTGTGGGAAGGGGTGGATCCCAGCTGAGACATCGTGTTAGATTTCAGGCTCAGTGTTTTGGTCTTAGATTTCATCCCAGCCTTCGCTGCAGTCTCCCGTCACATGGAGAGCCCGGGAAGCTTTTTTAAGGTACCATGTTACACTTCAAGCTGTGTTTGTGTTTTCATGGCTTAGCTGGAAGGTGGCTCCAGAGGGATTTGGGGTTGGCCTTGAATGCAAGATTCCTTAAATTACTTGAAAAATACTGTCTGCATGTTAGATTGGTTACTTCTGGTACATTCTTGAGCCTTTCGCTCTTGTGATGTCCAGAGGATACTGCTCCTCTTGTTTTAAGGATGCTTTTGAGGTGGGAAAACAGATTTGTCCTGTACAAAACCCTCTGGATTTAGACAAGTTCTTAACCTACACACTGTGTTTTTTAGAGTCATTGCAGCGTGGAAAAGTTCTTTCCTTTTCACAGTAGAGAGTTGCTCTGTCCTGCTGACTTGGTCCAGGGGGGCTTGAAAGGAGCCCCGGTGTTTTGAACGTAGTTCTTGTCTGGGAGCAGCTTTGGAGCTGGAGCTGTGCCCACGGAGCTGTGTTTTCCCAGGGCACTGTGTGAATGCTAAGCTGTGTTGGAATGAATTTGAGTGGGCAGCAGCATAAGCCTGCTCTCATTTTCCCTGGAAGACGCTGCTGCATTGTCTTGTCTGCTCCCTGAAAGCCTCAGTGTTGTTTGTCAAAGGCTGGATTCTGCGAGTGCCACGTATGCAAAGGAGCCCTGAATAGGAAGGACTGGCCGTGCTGGTTCTCAGCTCCTGACAGAATTCCCGGGGCCGGGACAACAGGCAGCAGGCTGAGGCAAAGCAGTTTTTGTTCAACTCTTGGTATTCCGTGGGCATCCCCTCTCCCACACATGAGATGTGTGGAATTGTGTGGTTCTGTTAAATTGTCTGGTTATGTTCTGCTAACTCCTGGGATTTCCTCTCTGCTTGCACAGTCCGTGTTTTTGTGCCATCATTCTGAGGGAATGGACAAAGGTTGGCAGAGTGAAGGATTTTCCTGTGGCCATGTGTGTGCTGGGAGCAGGTTTGGAAGCTGTCAGTATCTCCCAGCTCCCAGGCTGGTATTTTGGCCACGAACCACCGTGTCTGTGTGCTCTTCTCTCCTTCTCCTGCCCCTCATGCCCACAAGGGAATACAAGTGACAAAAAGCGGGGTATGGGTGCTGGAGCTCAGCAGTGCACGCTGGCATCTGCAGCAGGGCTTTATGCAGCGCAGTCAGCAGATCCCAAATCCCTGCTGATAGCATTAGGGATGGTGGGAGACATAGAGCAGGGGCAGTCATGAGCTACCACCTTGTGCAGGTGGCTTCACCAAGGCAGGATGAGAGAGTTGGAAAAGGTCTGGGTGGGTTTGGAAAGAAGAGTTCCTGCCCAGGGCCTGAGCCAGCACTGGGCTGAATCTCCTCCCTCCAGTGTCTGAAAGGAAAAATCTTTGGACAAGGAGTGGGGGGCAAACTCACCTCCTGTCCTTGTGAGTCCCTTCCAGCTGTTCCTGTTCCTGCACAGGCTGCTGTGCTTGCAGGGATCCCGTGGATGTTTATTTCTCAGGGTGTGCCCCATGTGAGCAGACAGGAAGGAGTCTTGTGCCTTATCTCAGCTACTTCTAGGAAATGATGTAAGATGCTTTCTTGCACAAGCTTTTTTCTAACCACATCCTGAATTTTGCTGACAGCTGGCTTGGCTGCTCACCTTTTGAGCTCAGCTTCTCTGGAGTTGTGGGAGCTGGGCCTATGTTGTGCTTTGTCTCATTTGTTTGGGGATGAATGTGCTCCCTGCTGCTCTGAGCCTCTCCGAGTGTGCTGGTTTAGAGCCGTACAGGGAAAGGTTGAAGGGATTTATGGAAGGGTTGGATCAGTGCTGGACAAGTGCTGTGGACAGCACCCAGCAGTGCCTTGTCCTGGCAGTGGGAATTACTGTCCAGGAGCAGCTGGACGCACCTGAGCTTTGTCAGGTGTCTGCTCCCACCGTGGAACTGCAGCAGTTCAGGCAGGAATACTGGGCTCCACATCCACAGGCTTCTGCCCAGGACTTGGGCTTTGTCCCTGTGGAGTGACTGAGCTGCCTTGGTAACAGCTGACACGAAGAAATCCCTATCTGAAATTCATCGTGGGAGTAGCTCCACAGGTACTTTTCCTTCTCAGTGCAGGAAAGGAAGCACCGTCATTTCTCCTGGGCAGTGTGATGACCTGAGCCATGACACATGTGCTTCTGCAATAAAGCTGTGAAGTTAAATAAACACAGTGCGAGATTTGAGGTGTTTTGAGGTGCTTGGCACCCTCTGGATAAATTTGCTCTTGTGGCAGCTGCAGTCTCAGCTGGAGAACCAATGTGCCAGTTCTGCCTCGCTGTGTTTGGCCTGGCTGCCCTCTGACAGAAGCATGGGATTGTTCTGGCCCACTTTTCGGTGTCAAAAATGTGGGTCACTGAGATACAGAGCACATTAGTGTGACAATTTTAGCCTGAAGGGCCAGAGTTGGCTGAGAAGTGATGCCTGCCAGAGTGTGAAAGTCAGGACTTCTAGGTCAGCTCTTCTGATCAATGGGCTTGGTGCAGGCGTTCACAGCCTCTGCTTGGAGCACAGAGGAGGTTGGGTTCACCCCGTTCTTCTTCTGGGTGGTAAGGACAGAATTTGAGGGTTGGCTTTTTGAGGAGGAAAAAAAAGATGCCTTGGAGAGCTGTAGGATTGCTTGGAGAGGTGGAGCAATGGTGCATCTCCTGGGCTGGGATCTGAGCGTTCTCCTGGTCCCGCTGTGCATTTGATCACCTTCATCAGCTCTGAGACCTGGTGTGTGCTGAGGCCTCCACTGTCTCATGTCCCCTGGACCATATAAAACAGTATAAAAATTATGTTTGATTGTGTTTCTTGTGCTGGCTGAGAGCCTGTGGAGGTCCAAGAAAGGAGGATCCTCATGGCGAGGGGATCTCCACTGCCTTGGCATGGGAAACTTCTCCTCTGAATAGCTCCAGGCTGGAACACTCCCGTGTGACGTGACCATGTCATTTATGGGAGAGGCTGACCTTCCTCGTGTCTGTTTGAGGCAGCAGAACTATGTGGATAATTCCTGTTACCTGCAAGCAGGAATTAGCCAGGACTTGCTGCAGGAAGAGTAAGTTGAATTTTGATCTCCACACAGAGCTGTTTGTAGTTGCTCACTTGGAGTGTTCATCCTCCTTCATTACTCACCGCTGCAGCTCTAAAAGCAGCTGTGGCGAAGTCGCTGTGTGGTGGCAGGAGGCAAAGTCTCTTTAAGAACATTTAATGAACTGAAGTGGAAACTGATAGCTGTAAAACCGGCTGGGGGCCTGAGTGGGCTTGTGGCACCAACTGGAGCTTCGGTGGCAGGTACAAAATACAGCCAAACCTTCTGGTCTCATTTCAGGCTGCTCCACAAGCACTTCCAGAGGCTGGGGAAAATCCTGTGGCTCGTTGGGGCAGGTCTGTGTGCTGGATGAGCCCTGGGAGGGATTGTTGGCATCCTGGACATGGGTGCCAAGTCCTGAAGCCCAGGATTCAGCAGAGGTTTTGGGGGTGGTTGCCTGTGTTTGCCCTGAGTGTATTCCTGTGTTTGTGTCCTGCAGGTCGTGTTGATCATGGACAGTGAAGAAATTCCTACTTTTTCGAGTCCAAAGGAGGAAACTGCATATTGGAAAGAGCTTTCCTTGAAGTACAAACAAAGGTATTGTGGATTTGCAAGCTGAATTTGGTTCTTAATGACCAGAACACTGTTTAATCTATTCCTCTGCAAGGCCACACCAAGGTGGTTATTAGATGGTTTAGAAAGAACCTGTGAGAAGAGAATTCTCTGTAAAGGATTTCCAGCTTTAAAATTTCCATCTCTGTGGGAGCTGAGTGTTTCTTGCACAGTGTCACCATGCCAGGAACTGCAGGCTATGTTTTGAGCATGTCTGAGCAAGAGCAGAGCCTTTTTATGATCATGTGCACCTTTGTGTAATTAAAAGTGCTGCCTTAAGTGGTATCTTGATGTTTTATGATAAGAAGGCGCCTTTGGGCTTGCCTTGTATCACTGCTGTTCCCTCAAGCTTCTTGTAGTGGAATTACTGGTATGAAAAGTGGCTGATTTGGTGTCTGCTGCATTTGATTCAAGTGTTCTGTAGCTCCTGGCCCTGCCTGTACCAGTGGTTTGCATCTCTTAGGGGGCATAGGGTGTTTTTGTTACCAAAAGTGCCAAGAGAAGCTGCTCTCTGGAGCAGTGCTGTACTTCTGGAGGGACTGGGAGGTGGGCTGAGTTTTTTTTGGAGTGGGGGGCACTGGAGGAGGATCCCAGTTTGGGTTTTTTTTGAAAGCTTTCTTTGCATTCAGTGTAACTCATGTGCAGTTGAGCTGAAGTTAAACCTCCCTCAAGCCCAAAGAACCCAAGGTGCAAGTGGCTTTTTTTGTTTGGTTTGGGGCATTTTGGGAGGGAGGTGTTGGGAATGTGGAGCGGCCTGTCCATGTGGAGAACCCAAAGCTGTTCTTGTGTGTCAGAAATTCCATCTGAGACACCAGTGGATGTGTTGTTGCCTAAAGCCTTGGTGGTTTTCTCTGCTGCCTGCTCAGGGCCGAGCTATTACCTGTGGTAAAGATGCAAATTTAATAAGCAAAGTATGTGGGGTGGCTACTTCTAGTATTTAATAACTTGCAGTGGTAGGAGGTAGGCATGTCCTGGCTTCCTGACTCTGCATGATTTTTAAGAACTTTAATTTTCCAGCTAGTGCAGAGATGCAGAAACTGTTGTTCTGTCTTCAGTTTTTAACCAAAATCTGGTTAAATGTTTGCTTAATTCATTGTCTGTACCATAAAGTCTGCTAGCAGTGAAAGCTAATGGAGCACAAAGTGCTTCTCAGGCTCCCGTGAATCCTGTAAATAGCTTTGATTCCACACAGCCATTTAAGGTAGCTGTTGGGTTTGATGTAAGAGAATTAATTTCCTTCAATAGTTCAGCTTAATGTAATTTCTCTGTTTCCCCATTTTTCTGTTTCCCCTTAGAGGCCCATGGATGACACTTAAGTGCTTTAAAACTCCCGTTTTTCAGCTTTTTATTTTAGAAGAGCTGCAGATTTTGTTTTAACTTGGGAGATGCTGGCTTTTCCACTGATGAAATCCTCTCCTTGCAGCTTCCAGGAGGCCCGTGAGGAGCTGGCTGAGTTCCAGGAGGGAAGCAGGGAATTAGAAGCTGAGTTGGAGGCACAGCTAGTGCAAGCTGAGCAGAGGAACAGAGATTTGCAAGCAGATAACCAAAGACTGAAATATGAAGTGGAAACATTAAAGGTAGGTTTTCTCTGTGATAGTATTGCTTTTCCTTTCAGCTGCATCTTGGATCTCCTTTTGGATCGTCTGGGCTGCTCTTGGGCACTGAATATCCAAATAGAAAAGGAGTTGTCTGGTTAAGATCCACACTGAAGCATGGCATGTACCCCAAATAAGGCCAGGGACATTTCTGGCAGAATTTTTCTTGTTCACGTCATGAAACGTTGTCCTGGAGTTGGTGCTGGTTTGAATTCCCGAGGCTGTGCCAAGGAGGAGCTTTGTTTGTTCCTCAGGGAGCACCGGCATAGCAACGGGGACAGCACAAGGGGTTTGTCAGGCCACTGCCTGGTCACCTTTCTTTTAAACCAGTCTTTTGGCCCTCAGGGTCTCCTTGGTTTTATGAGACCCCAAAGAAGACAGAAAATGGGTGATTTGTGCTCATCTTTCAGGGAGTCTCCACATCCATTCACAGCCGCATCTGTGGAGCCAGGAATTGCTTAAGGACCTGCATGTGCAGAAGGCAGCTCTGAATTGATGCTTCTGTGTTAACAAGTTCTCGCCTCTCTTGAAATCTTGAAAAAGCAGCATTTTGGGCAGTGTTGGCTTATTTAGTGAAGACAGAGGTTAGAAGTTCACTCAGTGGAAGGAGGGTTTATGGGATTACTTTGTGTCTCCAGTGCCAGCTGTACTTGTAGGGTTAGGATGTGTTTTATGAGGTCAGTAGTTTCTCCACAGGCCTCTCAGTGCCCTCAGAGGGCGTTGGGCAGTGAATTCTTCTGAGGATGAGTTCGTGGGCCCGGAGGTTTTGTGAAGATTTCAGTGGCTCGTTTTTGCTCATGGGCACGTCAGACAATTTCTGGTGTCAGGGTGGGTGCTGTCAAGGGAGAAGCACTGTAGGGGAGGCTGTGCAGTTGGATTTCTCTCTGCCTTCTGGGGCAGCTGTCAGTGCAGGCTGTGGGGAGCAGGTGCAGGGACACATCCCTGAGAGGCAGCTGTGCTGTGGTGAGATGTCTGGGGTTTTGTACTGCAGCCAGCCCTGATGTTCACAGCGTGTTCCTTCTCCCTCTCCAGTTTCTGCTCTGAATTACCAGCAGTCCCAAATCAGCATTCTGCACAGACAGT
>NW_008238660.1:1133828-1149994 GCF_000691975.1 Corvus brachyrhynchos
AAGCCGGTGATACTTTTTGTGCCTTTGTCCTGCTGATGACTTGGACAGTGCCAGCAGCTGATATTTATCTCCCTGTTCTTTGTTTCAGGAGAAACTGGAGCACCAGTACGCCCAGAGTTACAAGCAGGTGTCGTTGTTGGAGGATGACCTGAGCCAGACAAGGGCCATCAAAGATCAGCTGCACAAATATGTGAGGGAGCTGGAGCAGGCCAATGATGACCTGGAACGTGCAAAGAGGTGAAGGCTGCAAACCTCCTCTCCCTTTCAAGTTTGCACTACAAAGATCTTTTCTTTGCTACTCAGCTCGAGCATTTTATTGTTCCTTAAAGGGAGGATAACACACAATCAGAAAAACCCAAACACCCCCAAGGCACCGGATTGTTTGACCAGTGCAGTTGCCCCTCACCTGCCTCAGCTGGTTCCTGTTGCAGCAGGAAGGGCAGTGGGACAGTGTGGTTTGTGCTCCTGTGAGGAACAAGCCCAGATCCAGCCAGGCCACTGCACAGCCTTTGGTATTCTCAACTAGATGACTTTATTTGTGGTCCTGCTGGCTCAGAGAACCTTTGAAGTCAGGAGCTCCTGCTTTCCATAGTCCCTGTTAAATCAAACAGGCCAGAGGAGTCTCCTGTCCCTGGCAGAACAGCTGCAGGGAACAATCCTGCCCTTTGCAGGCTGCTGCTGGGAACACCCAGTTTGGGAGGAGGTCATGCTTCCCTTCTGCTGAATGGGAACTCTGCCGTTGATTCAGGAGAGCAGGAGTGAACCTCTGGCTATCTGGAAAAAAGATCTGAGAGCTGAGGCCCTGTTTCCACAAGGCTCTTAAGCTCTTGACTAACTTTTGACGCTGACTTTGGGAGGAATTGGGTCTTAGGCAGTATCCCAGTGCTCTGCTTCCCACCTTGGCTGGGCTGTGCCCGTGCAGAGCCCTGAGAGCACAGCCCCAGCTGAGCTGGTGCTCTGATTAATGCACAGCTTTGGAGCATGGCTTGGGAAAAACGGAGCTGGCTGCTCTGCACTGGCTCTTTCCCACATCTTTGGTGCATCCCTGAGAGCCAGATGCTATCATGTTCTTTTCATCTTTTTCTCCTGTTTCTTTGGAGTTGATTACTCCCTTTTAAGAAGCATTTCCATGGCTTTCACATGCTTACCTTGAATGGAGCCCTGCTAACATTTTTCTTCTGTTATGGTTTTGAATAAGCTTTTATGCTGGCTGAGCTGGAGAACCTAATATTCTGGATTTTGTTTCTAGGGCAACAATAGTTTCATTGGAAGACTTTGAACAAAGGCTGAACCAAGCTATTGAGAGAAATGCATTTTTAGAAAGTGAATTGGATGACAAGGAGTCATTGCTGGTCTCTGTACAGAGATTAAAGGATGAAGCAAGAGGTATGGCTGGTCTGGTTGGTTCTGTGTCCTGGTGCAGGGTTGCTTTGCTAAAAGAGATGTGCAGCAAGCAAAGCTCATGTTTCTGGAAAGCCTCACATGATGAGACTTGAACTGGATGCTGTAGGTGTTACTAACAGTGTGTTCTTTGTATGTCCAGTATAGCCAAAAAATAATTTCCTCATTTGGGCAGAGCTAATATCAGATTAATTCAGGATTTTTAGCACAAAAATACTCTGTTCCATGGATATAAGTTAATTGAGGAAATGTGCTTCAAAAGTTCCTCTTGCTGTGGGTTTATAGGAAGGGAAAGCACAGGAAACAACAGGGAAATACAGGAGAAATGGTTAAATAATTCCTAAAAAAATCTCTCCTGTGTTCCTTCTAAGCCCCTTGGAAATTGCCTTAAATATATTATTTACGATATTCCGGTAAAGGTTGTGTTTAGACCACTGAGTGAGAGATGTTTGGGATGGTGTTCTGGGATGTGACTGGGAGTTGGGAATTCCCCAGTGGATTTCAGGTTGAGGATGCTGGGGAAGCATTTCTAATGGTTGGTATAAATGGATTTCTCTGACAGTGGAGGTGATCTGCTCACAAGCCTGTGCCAGCCAATTATGTAGTTTAGAGGTTGGTGCTTTGCAGTTTTGTTCCCTAAATGAAGCTTCCTAAAAGACTTCCTCATTTGAGGCCTGGACCTAAGTGTGACACAATCTGACAGCAGGTTGGGATTTTTTGTTGTTATTCTCCTTTGTGACCCTTTTTGAAGCAAGTTTGTGCCCCAGAAATTGGGAGCTTTATTGGAAGCACGGGGATTTAGTACTAAATATGAAGAGGAAGATTTTCTGAGGAAATATATGTATTGTAATTTGAGATTAGGGCAATAAAACTGGAAAAACCAGCAAAACCCAGGGGACTGTTTTCTAGAACACTGGAACAATCAGCAAAACAGACATCTTGTTTCTTAGATGAGTCATTTGGAAATTTTTAGCATTCGTGAGTTATTCCCCCAGGCAGCAAGCAGGAACAGTAGCCTCTAAAAGAACTGGTACTGTCAAACTCAAACATGACATTTCTGATTGAACAGCCTCAGATCCTCTTCTGGAAGCCCAGACAGATTGTCACTTTGGCTCTGCTGTTTTACCTAAAATCAGTTCTAAATATTTGTGACAACTTAAAAGCTGTAATGTGCAGTTAATTTTGCTCTTGTGCCAGATTGAGGCAAGGAATGGGAGGTCTGTGAAAATGAAGTTGCTCTGCCCAAAAAGGAACAGCTCACTTGTAATGTTTGTTTGTATCTTTGTGAGGATTTGAGAGATCCATTGCTGGGCTGGGCTGGATTCTCTTTGTAGCAGAAAGCTGTGGAAAGGGAAGGGGACAGGGTAGGGGATAAGCTGCAGTCTGGGAGGAGATGAGAATAAAACCAGGCTTTCCTAATGCTCCATCTTTTCCCTTGGAGTCCCTTTCCTTTGGACTGCCCTCCATTCTGCTCCTTTACTTGCCAAGGCATCAAGAAACTGGATGCAACCCTTGGACTGCCTTTGGCTTGTGTGGATTAACTGGAAGGAGAATGTAGAGAATGGGAAACACTGGAATATATTGGTCATTCCTGTTTTTCCAAGCTGTGTTTGAGCAGGAGCTGGGCTCAGCAGCAGCAGTTCTTTGTGTCTAGCTGCAGTTTTTGTAACATGGAGCTCACGCTGCAAATGGGGAAAAATCCTGAGGCAAATTGGCTGCCCCCATCCCAGGGACAGGGAGCTCTCTGGGGCAGGCAGGGCTGTTTGCTCCCTCCCTGTCCCAGCTGGAATGGGAAGGGGTGGGATGGGGCTGGGGCTGCTCTGAGGGCTGTCCTCACTGCTGGAGGAAGCAGCAGCAGGCACTAATCCTGGATTGTTGGGAATTGTCTCCTGCTGCCCCTCCCAAATGAACAGAGAGAGTGTTTGTGAGAGAATCAGTCACTAATATGGGATTTTGTGGGGTTTTTCCTTCTCTCAATCCTCAGACCTACGGCAAGAGCTGGCTGTGAGGGAAAGGCAGCAGGAGGTAACCCGAAAATCAGCACCCAGCTCGCCCACTCTGGACTGTGAGAAGATGGATTCAGCTGTCCAGGCCTCTCTCTCCTTGCCAGCTACACCCGTTGGAAAAGGATCAGAAAATAGTTTTCCTTCCCCAAAAGGTATCACCCACAGGAATGAGGTCTGGTTGTGCTCCTTAGGGAACCCGAGGTGGATGTGGGGGTGTGGATCCCACACACTTCCATGAGTTGTGTTTGAATCCTGGGGCAGCATCGGGTGCATTTCAGGAGTAAACAGCATGGAGAAGGACAGTGAAGCTCAGACACTGCCTTTGGGGGCCGGAGGGGTTTGCACTCTGCAGTGGGTGCCTGCTGTAGAGCACTGATGATATTTGGAAATTCAGGGAAGTGCAGGGACTGATATTTCTGCTCAAATAGGCAGCAGCAGTGCTGGGTGAACATGGGCAGGAATTTGGAGTCTCTGCTACCACTCTGCCTTTTCAGGGGTCCTGTTTCCTCCGTGAGGCAGTGGGATGTTAGGCCAGCCCCTTTTCCCATCTGGAAGGCTCTGGACAGTCACAGGGATTAATACTTTATTTTTCAAATGAGAAGGAGTCGATTCCAGAGGGAGCTCTGGCTGGATTAGATGGATTGCACTCAGTAGCCTTGCAGATGGAGAGTGCATGAACTCTGCCTGGGGGGCTAATGGGACCGGGGGCAGTGGGCAGGAGTCAAGCTTTATCATTTTTCTCTGGCTAGTGATCCTGCAGTTATTGTGGGTAATGGTATGAAATGTCTGCAGCAAGATCGTAGATATGTTTGGGGTTTTTTTTTTTTATGTAGAAGCTGATGAATTTAAATTTTTTTCAAACCTGAACTGTGGAGGAGTGAAGTAATAAGAAGTGTCTGTGTTTGCAGCTATACCAAATGGGTTTGGTACCAGCCCACTGACTCCTTCAGCTCGAATATCTGCACTCAACATTGTGGGAGATCTGCTACGGAAAGTGGGGGTGAGTACTCTGGGCTCTCCCTGGGGCTTCTGTCCTTGTGCTTAATCTCAACACGGCCTTGGCCCATGCTGGGTACATTCTGCAGCTGCCAAATCATCCACATTCACTGCTTAGTATTTGATAATGCTTTTTTTTTTTTAAATTATTTTGATTTTTAAAGCATGATCCCGTGGTTCTGATCCGATTTGGGGTGACAAAATTCCTATTTGGAGTAAAAGTTTTTCAAGTACTGGGTTGGACACCGTTAACTTGTTCTTACCTGAACTGGGCCTGCAGCTTCCTCTGGGCTGCAGAGCTGGAGCTCAGGCTCTGGCTGAGGGAGGAGCTGGGATCACCCTGCCAGGGTCTGCTGGTGGGAGAGCTCCTCTCCCAGGGAGTTCTGCCACAGATACTCAAAGAAAAACCAGCCTGGAAACCTTTGGTAAGAAAGTGAGAAAATAAATCAGGAGAAAGCCAAGTGCTCCCATCTGTGGTTGGTGGGGAAGTGAAATGCATGAGCCTTTAAAGGGATTACACTGTGAGCAGGGAAGAAGTGCTTTAAACATCTGCTGCAGTGTTGTTCAGGACCCAGGCTTTCCACTTGGAGCAAGAAATGACTCCTGAGCTCCCAGAAGCTTCTTGGTGAGCCGTGGTGGTTTGTTTGTGTGTGAGTGAAGCTCAGGGAACTGGCTCTGGCTGTGCCCTGTGCCTGTGTAACCACGCTGAGCCCGGCAGGAGCTGCAGTACAGACAGTTGTTTTAGCAAAGTTGGACGTGAAAAATTGCCTGGCTGCTCCCATTTGGAGGCAGCGAGCTCAGCCTTGGTTGAAAGGGCAGCAGGACAGCTCGGGGTTAGCAGTGACATGTTTAAAAGGGGATCATTGTGAGTAAGAGTCTGCAGGGGATTTAGGGAGCTTAGTGACAATCCCATGTGATTACTCTGCAAGGACAGGAAATGCCAAATAAGCAAGCTTCTCTCCCAGGCTGCCCTGAGCCACAGCTCGGCCACTGGGACAGGGTTCCAGCTCATGCACTGCTCTAGGAACAATTATAGGGTGGTCAAGCTCTTTGGGGTTTGGCTGTGCCTCATCCCAAACCTTACACTCCCTGTCTCTGCAGGAAGTTTCCACTTTGCTTTCCTGCCTGCAGCTGAGACAGGGAGTCCTTGGCTCAGACCACACTGGCTGTGGCCAGGGGACAATCCGTGACACCCAGAGTTATCTACAGCTGCCTGTATAGTCCATAATCCCTAAATAAACTTCCATGGATTCCTAGGAGTCTGCACAGGGTTCACTTACCTGTGGCAGCATGTCAGTGCCCTGGTAATGGAATATTCTGTGCAGAACAGCCCCAAACCTCACATCTGGGGAGATGAATTTCAGTTTCCAGTGCAGGCATCTGCCATGTTCTGAGTGCCCCCACACACAGGGGTGGTAATGGGTACGGACTTCCTGCTACACCCCGTGGATATTCAGGATAAGAGGGATATTCAGCCTCTGATGGTGGCAGAATGGGCAGGTGATGTTCTGGAGTAAAGGAGAGAATCGGGATGTTGCTCCTCCTTCCAGGAGTCACTGAGGAGAAAGACCTCACCAGGCCTGTTGGGAAGGGTGGCAGTGGAGCTTTAGAAATTGACTATTTTGCAAGCCAAGATTAAGAAAGAAATTCCAGCAGGTGTTTTCCTGGTGAAAAAACCAACTTTCCAAATGCACAGCCCCTCTTAAAACTTGAGGATTCTGCTTTAGGTTCTCGGTCTTCTGATCAGCTCGCAGCAGCTGCCGAAGCAAGAAATTTTGGTAACTTCTGCTAGGATTTGGCTTCCTTATCTTGGGTAATTATTTCAAAGTTCATCTGTTCTAGAATCTGAGCCCTCGTGGAGCTGAGTAATGCCTGGCAGTCTGCATCAGCATCTGTGTGTTTCCTTTGTGGTTGGGTGACAGAAGAAATGACAGCTTTGTTCCCATTTTTTTGCCAAGGGTGATCACACTGAAGTCCTGATCATGGCAGTCTTAGGCTCATAAGCAGCAAAGTACTTCCTTTTAATTATTACTTTTTTAATATTATTTTTTTCTCTCCCCTTTCGCAGGCCTTAGAATCCAAATTAGCTGCTTGCAGGAATTTTGCAAAGGACCAGGCATCACGGAAATCCTACATTTCAGGGAATGTCAACAGCGCCGTGATGAGCAGCAACGGCACAAAGTACCCACACCCAGGGCACACGTCCTTCTTCGACAAGGGGTGAGCCAGGGCACAGCTCTGCCCTCGGGGGGGGCATTGCAGCAGCTCCTTGGAGCAGTTTTCACGGCTCGTCTTTAGCCCACCACCGTTTTCATCCCGTAGGAGAAATAACTCGTGGGTGCAAAGTCTGCAGGGGATTTCTGTAAAGCAGAGAGGAAAGCAGTGTGGCTGTGCCTCAGCTGGCAGTGCCTGTCCTGCCTGAGCTCTTGGGGGCTGCAACACCAACCCCAGGCAGTGAGGAGTGGGCCCTCTGAGGGCATCTCAGGAGCAGAGGAGGGGTTGCCAGGCGTGCTCTGGGCAAGTGCATGCAGAGCCCCAGACGTGGAGACTGCCTTGGAGCAGCTGGGGCAGGCAGGGATGTTCCCTGGGAGGGATCCTGGGTGCTCACACCCCCTCTGTGAGGGATGAACCATCGGTGGAGGAATTCTGGCTGCTGAGGGGTGGCTCCTCCCTGCTGTGAGTCAGCCTCGGAGCCGGGGATTGCTTTCCCGGGAAAAGCCCTCGTGTGTGTGTGTGTGTCTGCCGTGCTCAGAGCTCCCTCTGGGACACTGGGAAATGCTTCTGCAGGAGGGTTTTCCCCAGTGCCTCACAGCACAAGGCCCAGTGGGTGTACAAAGGTGGAAAGCACAGAGGTACTGAGGGCAGAACAGCCTCCATGCTCCCTGTGTGTCCTCACGTTAAACCTCAGTGCCATTTAATGCTGATATTCAGCACTTCCTCAATCCTGTCTGTATTTTAGAGAATGAAATGAGCTGTTTCCAACCTGAAAGTGCCAGAGCAGCCAGCTGAGCTTCCCACATTCATCCTCAGCAGAGCCGTGTGGGGAGCAGGGTGAGCTGCACCTTAAAAACTGGCACTCAGAGCTCCTAGAGCCATTGGTGTTTGCTGCTTTGGGAAAGGCAGAGTTCAGAGCCTTAAAGTCATGTGCAAATCAGCTTTTGGGCTGTGTGTGCTGCAGGGCTGAGGGGGCTGTGCATCCCCCAGGGAGCTGGAAGTGCTGGGGAGGGATTATGGCAGCTCTTAGCAGGCAGCGCAGCTATATTGAGGTGTGGTGTGACAAATAAGCTGATTGCTCTGTGGGGTGGGGGTCACTTTTAATTATGCAGATTGTCATCACACTCCTTACCTGGGCTGGCTGCCTGGAGGGAGGAGCAGGCTGGGGCTGAGGAAGGCTTAGAAACCCAGGAAGGAAATGCTGCAGCAGAGCTGGGGGTGTTAGTGGACAGGATAAAGGGCTGGAAGTGGTTGCTGTGCTTATCTGCAAGTTGCCAGAGATGCTGCACAGCCCCACTGTCCTGTCCTGGTCCCCTGTACCCCTGTGTGCTGTTCCCAGGCTGTCCCTTCACCCACTCCTGCTCCCCTGCTCTGTGCCAGGAGGTGCTGGCAGTGCCTGTGCTGGGTGCAGGCTCCAGGGCTGCTGTGGAAAGCCTGGCTCAGCCCTGGGAGCTGGACTGGGAGCTGTCCCCAGGCCCTTCTTGTCCCTTCCTTCCTTCCTCTCCAGCCATCAACTCTCCTCCCTGCCCCGGGTGTTGCTGGAGCCTGGTCCAGGTGTGGGTGCGGCCCTGATCCAGGTGTGGGTGTGGCCCTGATCCAGGTGTGGGTGCAGCCCTGATCCAGGTGTGGGTGCGGCCCTGATCCAGGTGTGAGTGTGTCCCTGATCCAATCTGCAGCTGCTGCCTGAGGAACAGCTGGTGGCTGAGTGGTGGGGTTGGCTCAGAGATAACTCAGCCACACCATTACAGCTCTGTTTACCTTCCTCCTTCTGCCATTTAGTTGGTTGAAATATTTGAGGCATCTCCAGCTCTTGCCAAGCCCCTGCTCTTTGCCCTCGGTGGGGAACAGGGCAGCCCTGCTTCAGGGGAGGCCTGGAGCACAGCAGGGCTTGCACCAAAGCTTGGCTGCAGGATTGGGGCAGTCAGGGCTTTCCTACTTGTTAAAAACTCAGCAGTGTCTCGTGGAAGATCAGTTTCCTGCAGATTGGTCCCTTCAGGAACATGCAGGTTCTGTCAAGATGCCAGGGAATGGCAGAACAGCACCCGAGGATGGTCCTCGGGATGGATACTTGCTTTTTGCTGTTGTAATTATTGTTAATTGGTTGTTAATGTCAGTCCAGTTTTGTCCAGGGAACAAAACTGCTCTGGGCTCTGCAGGGCCCTGGCACTGGGACAGCCAGCCTGAGGTGCCTGTTCCCCTTCCTGCAGTCCTGAATGCCAAAGGCCTCATAGCTGATGTTTATTCCTGGTTATTTTTGTGAATCTCTTGGGCTTTGTTTTAATGAAACGAGCTGAAGTTTGAATGTGAGAAGTGCCTGTGCTCACACACAGCAGTCGGAGGTGTCTCTGTGCTGTCCCCCACAGCCCTGATCAGAATACACCAGGCTGTGAAATCTGGGTCACTTTTCAGTCCCAGATCCACCTTATTTAAAGGTTTTCCTGGGACAGAGGGAGCTGTGGGTGACTCAGGTGCAGGAATCCTGTGCCTGTCCTGTGCTGGGTTGCCCGTGCAGGGCAGTCTCACTGTGCAGAGGTCAGACAGGAGAGGTTTGCTGAGGTCTGGTTTAACACCTTTGCTTGGCCCCAGTTGTTGCTTCAAGGGTTGTGCTCAGGAATGTCATTTTTGTGTGCATAAACTTTCCCTTTCTCTCCACTAGGCGTGAGAAGGTCATATTCCCCACCTTGGTCATGGGTAAATGAATTCATTTGCACTGATTGGCTGCATGTGGTGTAACCTGGGGCTTGGGGCAGATTTGGGGGCTCTGGTAACTGCACGAGGTAGTTGGTAGTGTCACACACTAATGGGCCCTGATAGAGCCTGAGGCTGCAACTGCTCTTTCTCCTTACTTGAAATAAACCTCTCTGGTGCTGTGACCTGTTGCAAACATAAGCCTGAGTGCTGCTTGCTTTCTTGATCTGTGTAATACTTCAAATAAGTGCATGTTTCTGATTGAACTGGTCCCAGCAGGGATTCAGGGGAGGTGTGGCTTCATTGATGGAGTTCATTCGGAAGGTTTGCCCTTCGGTTGTGATTTTCCTGCAGCATTTTGTGGCTCTTGGTGTGCAGTGATGTGGTTGTGGCAGACAGGAAAGCAAACAAGGGCACAGGTGGCTGGGAGATGGCCGGGGTAGAGCAGGGAGGGGACAGTGTGGGCGGGGACAGCAGTGTCCCTGCTCGGTGTCACTGTCCATGCCCAGCACAGCCGTGGCAGCTGGGAGCAGCTGGGGCAGTTCCAGGTCTCCAAGTGTGCTTTGCCAGCTCTGTTTTTCCTTCAAGCTGGACTGTTCAGCTTCAGAAGAATCTTCCACTGAGGATGTGTTGGAAACTTAGAGCTGAGGGTATCTTGGGCATGAGGTGCTAAGTACAAAGTCCAGCTCGAAATGCAGGTTAATGAGTCTAAATTAGCAGTCAGGGCAGAGTGGTTGGACACAGACACAAAGCCCATGGCACTGCAGGGACAGGAGGTCAGAAACATCCCTCAGCAACCACTGCAGGGACCTTCCCAGCAGGGAATGCTGCTCCTGGCTCTGTTTGGAGCCTGGTTTCTTGGGAATCCCAGAGCAAGGACATGGCACAGGCACCGCAGAGTTTGCTGGAGTGGTCTGAGGGCCAGGGAAAAGGGGCAGGAGCAGGAGGGGGACCTGGCTGGGGTTAATCACTATGGGCAGGAGGCTCCAGAGACCTCCCAGAACTGCCCGAGTCGGAGCTGGAGTACAAGAGCTTTTCCCAGCTCACTCCTGGAAGCTAAAGCAGGACCTTTTATTGGTTATTTTTACACTTGCTGTGTTTAAGTTATTTCATTTTCCTTTAATTCTGTCTCCCACTGCAGTAATGCTGATGTCTTTCCCTTTTTTTGGTGCCTTTTCATGTTCCCATCAGAAACCCAAGGCTGGGTAAGCCCTCCCTAAGCTCAGCCTTAGTGCCAGCTCTCAGTATCCCCCAGCTGCTGCTGCTGTTTGGTGCCTTTTGCTGTGGCCCAGCAAATCCAGGCTGCTGCTTCACCTTGGATGAAGAAAGGCAGAGCTGGAGAAGTGCTGCAGAGCTGGACATGGAAGCAGGACCTGCTGAGCCTCCAGAGCTGTGGGGCTCTCCCCCACCCTGAGCATTGCAGAGCTCCCTGAGGGCAGGGCTGGTGTGGGGGGAAGTGCAGATCAGGGATGTCATTGCTCCTGGGCTGGGATGGAGCCGTGTCAGATGGAAAAGCTGCTGGACCCACAGGCTCCTCTCCCACCCATCCCAGGGGGGATTGCTGGGGCACAGAGACAGCTCTGCCGTGGCACTGGCCGCCCTCAGAGCGTGTGTGTGTGTGTGTGTGTGTGTGTGTGTGTGTGTGTGTGTGTGTCCCCTCCTGAGGGACACGGGCACAGGGCAGGCACCGCCCCGGGGGCTGTGCCCTCGCTCCGGGCACACGGGCACCCAGTGCCAGGGAAGAGACGGGGGCAGCCGACGCTGAGGGAGGCTGGGCCTGACCCTGCACGGTCCCATCGTGCACAGACCCAGCGGGCTCAGGCTCTGGGGCCACTCGTCCTCCTGGGACAGTCGCCTCAGCCAGGACGTGCCAGCTCCGGCCCTGGCGTGGGCCCTGACCTGGCAGCCGGAGCTGGGGCCCTGTCCCGGTGCTGTCCTGGCCCTGTCCCCGGGGACGCCGTGAGGAGGAGGAGCAGGGCCAGGGAGGGTTCCGGGTGCTGGGGAGGGGCAGCAGTGCCCTGCCCCCGGCTGCTCCTCCCTGACGGGCTCTCTCTCCTTCCCAGGGCAGTGAACGGCTTTGACCAAGGGCCCCCCGGCCTGGGGGGCTCCCGACCGTCCTCGGCGCCGGGAATGCTCCCCCTGAGTGTATGAGCCCACAGGAGTTTGGACTTGGATGCTTTTCTCAGCCCACCACGAGAAGAACTGCTCCTGATTCCTCCCCATTCCCACCCTGCTGGAACATGGCCCTGAGAGGAGACCCCGAGCCCACGGCCCTCCATGTCCTGTCAATACAGTTTGTTTTCTGCTGTTGCTCTAGTGGACGTTCTCTGCCCTGGCCCCACGAGCTGCCACCCTCTGCTGTGCTTGGGGACACCGAGCCCTGCTCTGTCTGGGGGGCACAGGGGTCCTGCTGTGCTTGGGGACACGCCCGGCCTCGGCCCCTTGGCTTTCCCTCTCCTCTCACTGAGGTCTGACAGAGCTTTGGCCGCTCCTCTCACAGGTTAGTTCTCCTGTCCCTGTCCCCTCCCAGGCCCTGCAGCTGCTGCCCTCAGGCCTCGTGGCAGTGCCCTGGGGGGCTGGCATCAGCCCTGGCGCTATTTGCACCTGGAGCTGGCCCCAGGTCCTGTCTCAGTTCCAGCTGTGTCAGTGGCAGTCACAGCAGGGCTGGATGAGCGGCTCCAGCCTGGCCCATCCCCACTGGACAGCTGGACACACACAGAGGGCCAGGGCAGGGAGGGAGAGGGGGCGTGGCAGCGCACTGGGGTGACCATCCCAGCCCCCCCAGATGCCTTGGCAGGGCCAAGCACGGCTGAGCTGTTCCCCCTGGGGCTCCTGCCCTGGTGCAGGGGTGGCAGTGCTGTGCCCAGGGGCTGTGCCCTCAGGTGCCCCCAGGGCTGCCCCACAGCTCCGTGGCCCTGCTGGACTCGGCCTCCATCCCTCACCCTCCACACAGCGACCCCGTGGGAGCTTTAGGAAGCTGCTGCTCCACCTGGCCCCAAGGCCCGCCCTGCCCTGCCCATCACCCCTGTGCTGTAGGACTGGACTGTCCAGCATCACCTGTGACAGTTTGGGGCGACTGAGCCCTGTGGGTCTTTCAGGCAACACATTTGTGTGGTTTCTCTGTCCATGTGCCTCAGAGTCGGTGGATTTTTAGACAGAACCAGAAAATGGAGCCAGGGTTGGAGCTGAGGGTTCAGCAATCGTCGTTCAGGGGCTCTGCAGCTCCCAGGTGGTTGAGTTACAAATGCTGAGAAAAAAACCCCACTGGCCCAGCAGTGGAGGTGGGATTGTCCCTTTGCCATTAGGGTTTGTATGGTCCTTCCTTCCTGTGCATCCTCTGCTGCATTTGACTGTTTACATTTGTTTTATTGTACATAGATTTGTAAACATAATACCTTTGCCTGAGGTCTTTGTACATAACTTGGGCTTTGTAGCTTTATTTATTCAGCCTCTCTCTGGCATGTTTCCATAGGATGTACCGTTCCACCCTGGTGCCACTGACATGATGTGGTTTCAAAAGAATGAAAACAAATGAGACTAATCTTCCAAAAATAAAGTTCTTTTAATGTGGAATCAGTGGATTTTGCAGAACCAGTGGCCGTGGCTCTTACTTTGTCCCGTAGGGGTTTCTGCCATGGCCCGGGGAGGGCCGATGTTCAGGCAGTGCCACATCATCCCACGCCCCTGCCCTTGGGAGAGCAGCTCGGTTTGGGCCAGGGGGACGGGCACTGCTGGGGCTGAGCACACAGCAGCCCAGCCTCTGCTGCTGGCCCGCAGGGGGGACACAATATTTCAGCTGGCGACATGCTGGAAGCCTCCAGCTGCCTTCCGGGGGATTTCTGCCTCCGTGGAGCAGCTGGAAGGAGTTTCCTGTGCACAAGAGCCGGGCTGGGGCCCGAGCCAGGGCTGCTGCCGCTGTCCGGCCGGGCTCGGCTCCGCTGCCCAGCCCGGGGCTGTGCTCGTGTCCGGCCCCGCACGGACACCCTGCACGGACACCCCGGACAGACACCCCAGCACCCCCCGTTCCTCTGGGGACGCACTCGCTGCCAGCTCCTGCCAGACCCTCAGACACCCTGAGCCCAGCGGGGTCACCCTCCCTGCGCCCGCCCGCCCTCCTGCCCCGTTCCAGTCCCAGCTCACAGCCGAGCCCGGGCCGGCTGCCAGGGACAGGGACAGGCCCTGCCCTGCCCCCAGCCGTGCCAGCAGCAGGGAAAAGCCCTTCCTCATCCCTTCTTTTCCACAGCAGTGAAGGAGGAAAAGGTTGCCCAGGACTGACCAAGTTCCATCCAGGAGCCTGGGCCCACCCCTGGGCTCCAGCAGCCCCTCGGTGCTGGAGGCTCCAGCCCCAAGCCAGGGCCCGGGAGCCACAGGTCCCCTGGAAAGGGTGGGAGCAGCACCCACCCAGCCCCTCTGCCTGCTCTGTGTCCTCATTCCCTCACGTTTTTAACCCACTCACCTCCCTCCCCCCTTTCCCACCTCTCTGGGGGGAGCCAAAAGCTCCCAGCCCAGACTCCTGCAGCTCCTGGGCCTTTCCTCCCCCAGTTCTAGGGCAGGTTTTGCACCCCAGGACCCCAAAATATGGGATGCAACTGCTCAGGCAGGAGCCCAGAGCCTGCTGAAGGCACAAGTGGGGCTGTGCCTGTGCCATGGCCCTGAGGGGCAGCAGGAGAGCTCAGAGCTCCCTTTGTGCTCCAGCTGGGCCCTGCCAGTGGCATTCAAAGGCAAGGGCTCAGCTCAGACCAAGCCCTTGATGCTGTATTTAGGTCAAAATAAAAGGAAAAAAAAAGCAAACAAACAAAACAGGAAAAAGGGAAAAGGCAGCTTCCAGTCATATCTCGTTTATTAAGGTCTATGCCAGCCTCGGGAGAGCTCTTCCAGTAAGTAAACAGAGCAGGCGGCCGCATCTATAATGAATAAATTTATTGTCTTACAAAAATCATTGTCTAGAAATATGGGTATACAAGAAAACAAGATATTTGCAGTCAGACGCCTGGTGGTCAACAGCCAGTTTGATTAAAAATATCCAAACACACACAACAAAACCTTTGCGACAGATGTTAAAGCTTTTAACCAAAAAGGGAAATCCACGGGTTTTGAGCATGTGGCAGAGGAAGTTTCCTAGTTAACACTGATTCATTGTCACTAATATCAATAATACCACTTGGACTAGAGAGGTACATGATATGAAGCACAGTCAAAATTAATACATTAAATCATTGTTATATAGGCAAATTATATATGTAACGTTGTCTTAGTACTGTAGTGTCTAAGGCACTTTCTGTAATGTCAGTTTTCAGCTATTTAAACAAAAAGAACGCTAACTACTCACTGTAATACTGCTCAAAATAAAAAAACAACAACAAAACAACAACAAAAAAAAAAGGATTCACATCCACTGGCATGTTAACTGTAGGCAGGCAACATCCATCCATCCAGGGCGGGAGCCCCGAGCCCCGGCCCCGCAGGACCCCGGGGCTGCCGGGGGTCCCGGAGCCTCCCACGCCCTGACTCGGCCTCACATTAATAAATTAGTTTTGCCTGTGCTGTGTGTTTATTTCCCACTGGTGTTCACATTATCCCAGCCTGGGTGTCTGCAGGGCCCCGGGGGCTCTGAGCACGCAGGGCTGTACAGGGGACGGGGACCCACCTCGGTGTGCCTGGACTGCATGGACACGAACGGATGGAGCAGGTGCTGAGAACACTTCAAATGGGATTGCAGGATAAAAATGGACACTACTCACTCATCCCTACACTTCCCTCTAACACTTCCCAAGGCCGTTTTTCACAGTTCACTCAGGGGTTGTGTGCGGATCACAACAATTGGGAGAAAAGAAAGAAACAGGTGCGGTTTGGTCTTCACTGATCTGAGAGACTGCGCCCAGCCCGGGGCCGGCGAGCCCGGAGCCTGAAGGATGCTGCTGGACACAAGGCATGCACAGCCACGGCAAGGGGTCTGTCCTGGCCACCCACCCGCTGGGAATGACGCTTCTGGATTGATAAAAAAAAGTTTCATCCTTCACATGATGCTTTATAAAATGGCTTTACAATGAGTATCTGGAAAAGAGATGCACTGAACAGAGACGATCCCGGTTGTTTACTATATATAAAAAAGCAGTTGTACCTATATCTGAAGCAGGGTACAGTGTGGTGAGGCTGGAGAGCCTTAAGACATGGTTGACCTATGATAAGGAACCTTGTAGCACATGCCGAGGGTCATAAGGCAGCTTTCCGGCCACAAGGCAGTTCCGAGGGCAGGGCAGGGCGCTCCGAGTGCTCCTGCCCGGGGCTGGAAAGGTCTCTGCATGCAGGCGGGGCCGGGCGCTACTCGGCGGGGGCGGGCGGGGCCTCGTTCACGTCGCTGCCTTTGCTCTCGGCGTCGTCGTCCGACAGCTCCAGCGAGGCGCCCTCGATGTGCAGCTGCCGCCGCCCCGAGCGGCTCCCGGGGGAGGGGGGGGGGCCCCCCCCCCCCCGGGCCCACCACGCCCAGCCACACCTGACCCCTCCTCACAGCCCTGAAGCTGAGGGTAGCTCTGGACTGAACTGGCCAGCCCCAATGTCCAGCCTGGCCTTGGGCACTGCCAGGGATCCAGGGGCAGCCCCAGCTGCTCTGGGCACCCTGTGCCAGGGCCTGGCACCCTCACAGGGAGGAATTTCTCCCATCTAACGCTGCCCTCGGGCAGTGGGAACCATTCCCTGTGTCCTGTCCCTCCAGGCCCTTGTCCAAAGTCCCTTCAGGAACTGAAAGGTCACCCTGGCAGCCCTCCCTGCTCAGCCATGTGGGAATGGGGCAGCTCAGTCCCACAGGGAGTCTCAAAGCCCCCTCCCTGCCCAGGGAGCCAGAACCGCGAGCTCCCACACCTC
>NW_008238660.1:1150038-1154746 GCF_000691975.1 Corvus brachyrhynchos
TCTCCAGTAACCTAAACTGCTGCCTCTGTAGGAGCACCCAGCAGAGACAAGAGCAGGTTCTGTACAAAATTCCAAGGCTGCCAGGGAAGCTCAGCTCAGCTCAGCAGCTCCAGCCAGGCCCAGCCCCTCTGTGCCTGCCCCTCAGCCTGGCTGATGGGCTGCAGGAGCCTCATCCCTGCTGACTCCCCCCTATCCCTGGCACAGACCTGGGTCCCACAGACCTGCTCTCGAGGAAACTGCTGCAACATCCCCAAAAGTGAGGGCCAGGAAAAACGGGGCCAGCACCAGCCACTGGAAAGGCACAACTGAACCACCTCCTCTGTCACATTTACCTGTGGCTGGGTTGAACTGGCTACCCAGGGACCCTGCCAGTGGAAACTCTGAGGAGTCTGAGCTCAGGAGCTGTCAGGAATATCCCTGTGGAATATCTGGCAGCTTCCTTGTTCCCATCACCAGGCTCCAGTTTGACCCATTCCCTCATCTCAGCAGTTCCCAGCTGGATGTTCCCCAGGGACGATGGAGGGTCTGGGGGCTCGGAAGGGCTCGGGTAGATCCCAGTCCCAGTGTTCCAGTGGCACTGACCTTAGCCTGTTTTTGAGGGTGCTGACCTCCCGGCTCAGCCCCTCGTTGGCCTCCGTGGCATCGTCCAGCTCCCGCTGCAGCTTGCGCCGGGACGCGTTGGCGCGCGTGGCCTCCTCCTCCGCCTCCTCCAGCTGCAGCTTCAGCTGCTTCATCCTGGCATTGGCCTTCTCCATCTGCAGCCAAAGCCGGCACTCGGGGTCACCCCAACAGCTGCACCCCAACCCTGCTCCCCCCGGCTGGGGACGCAGCACAGCCTCAGTGCCCGGGAACACCGCGGAGCTCCTGGCTCTGGGAGAGCAGGCTGGGAACAGCCCAGCCCAGCAGAGCTCACACACACAGGGAGAATCCCTGCTGGGCTTTCTCTGCTGGTTTAACCATCACTGTAGATTCCCTTAGGTATTTCCATTCCAATTCCTCTTCACAAGCCCTTCCCACCCCAGGGAGGTTTTCCTGACCCCCACACACCTGCTCCTTGTACTGGTCCGCGTGGCGCCGCTCGTCCTCCACCTGCATGAAAACCTCCTTCAGCTTCTTCTCCGTGCGGCGCACCAGCTTGTTGGCAAAATTTCCCTGGAACAATCCAAAGCCATCCTTTGTCCCAGTACTTGAGGGCTGGGAACACGGGATCTGTCCCTCCTGAAGGTGTAACTGAGCTCTCTGCACATGCCAGACACCAGCAATGGAACTGACTCGTGCCAGGGGCTGCCTGGGATGCAGGGATGCAGCTCTCAGAGCACAAAGCCTTTGCCCTGGGGCCATGTGAGCATGGAAAGAGGGCTCAGAGGGTGCCCTCACAACGAGAGATTGGACAGAGCAGCTTTAAAGATGCTGCTTAACCAGTAACACGGGCCTGCTGCAGAGCCCAGGGCACAGAAAGGACAGAGGTGGCGGTAGGACACCCCCAGCTGCAGATGGGGGGAGGAACCAGCTAAAAAAGTGAATTTTGAGAATAGGATTGAAAGGACAGATGGATAATTCACTGCAGAAAGACTTCTGGAGAGCACAGGATTAGTCTCAAACTGTCCCACCTAAGCTGTTCCTCTAACCAAGCAACCAGGGGTCTCAAGGGGACATTTCACCTTGTCCCAGGAAACTCCTGCAGCACCTTGTGACTCTGGGACATCAACACCTTGCAGGGTTCATCCAGCTGGCAGGAAGCAAATCGATTCTGAAACTCCCAACCCCAGTTACTCTACAGCTGCCTTGGTAAAGTTTATCCCCTAAACAGGAGTCTCCAGACAATAAACCCAAGGCCTTTCAGAAACTTCCAGCATGGAACTTTCAGCCCTTTAACCCATACAGGCAACCAGGTTTTTCCCCTTACTTGGCTTCCTGCTCGAGCTGTTCTTCGAGCTGTGCAATCTTGGCTTCTAGAGTAGAAATTGTTGCCTTGAATTTGGACTTGACAGAGCCCTCCAGTTCCTGCAGCTTGGCCTTGAGCTCCTTGTTCTGCCTCTCAAGCTGCTGCCGCGCGTTCTCACTCTTCTGGGCCGCGCTGCGCTCGCCGGCCAGCTCCGAGTTAAGCGTGTCCACCTGGCAGGGAGGGGACAGGGGTCACTCAGTGCCACCAGAGCCTCCGTGGATGTCACCCCCAGCAGCGGCTGCCCCTGGGCTCACCTGCAGCGTGGTCTTTCGGAAGCGCTCGTTGAGCAGCTCCATGTTGCTCTGCTCCTCCTCCAGCTCCTCCTCCAGCTGGGCAATCCGAGCCTCCAGCCGGCGCTTCTCGTCCAGCAGCGCTGACCTGCACAGGGGAAGGGGTCAGGGCGTGTCCAGAGCCCACAGAGCTCCTGGGGAGGTCACTTAGGATCAGGGAGTCTCCTGAGCTAGAAGGGATCCAGAAAGATCCAGCCCCTGGCGCTGCACAGACACCCCAACACTCCCACCCTGGGCATCCCTGGCAGCGCTGTCCCAACGCTCCTGGAGCGCTGGCAGCCTCGGGGCCGTGCCCATTCCCTGGGGAGCCTGGGCAGGGCCCAAAACCCTCTGGGGGGAGAACCTTTCCTAAAATCCAACCTAAGCTCCCCTGGAGACAGTTCATTCCCACTGTCCTAGAGGCTACAGGGAGAGATACATCCCCGTCATCCCCATCACCCCATCCCAGATCCAGGCATTTTCCAGATTTGAGCCTCACACCCTCTTGGCTGTGCTGGTCTCCTTCTTCACTTGCTCATCCTCCTTCTCCCTCCAGTTTAAACGAGCTCATTAACTCACAGGACATAAATTAATGCTGAAGCTTAGTTAAATTCAGTATAAGTCACCTGGAGGAGCAGTCACCAAAAAAAAACCATGTTGTGATCACGACAGAAAAGGGCTGAACACGTGAAAGCAAGGCGAAGAAAATCCAGGAAGATCAGTAACACCCAAGCCCTCAGCAGCAGGAGCAACCACTGTGCCACATGCTCTGACCGACACAGTCAGTGTACAGCAGGTGCTAAATTAAGCAAATGTTTTAGGTTCTCACAGAGCTCTCAGCATGAAGGCAAGAAGAGAATAAAAACTGAAAAGCTTTAGCACAACAGCACACACAGCACTGAACCCCAGATTATAAATCCCTTAAGTGGCAGAAACACTCAAGCATTTGCTAAGGACAATTAAATGCTCTACGAGTGCCACACTGATGCCTGAAGGCCACCGAAGTCCGCCTGGAGAAGCTCCAGGCAGTGCCACGTTATCTGTGAAGGCTCCAAGGGAAGTGTGGTGAGTCTGGACAACTGCTGCAGGCCTTGTTCTGCAGCTAAAGCAGACAAGAGAGGCACAGAGACACTCTGCAGTCTGACCTTGTGGCAGCACAGGGCGAGAGTGGAAGATGAGAGAGAGGCAGCAAGACTTGGAGCTCTTACATAAAGTGCCAACATTGATGCCCATAAGAGAAAGGGCTGAGAGGGCAGAGGGATAAACCTCCACACACACAAATGGTTCACTGAGGCCAGAGAGGGAATTGTAAATATATAAACCCTAAGAACCATTTCAGTGCTGACACTGAGCACTGCACCTCTCAGAGACTCCTCAACCACCCAGCACACCGTAGGGAAGGCTCGAGTGTGTTTAAGCAGCAGTAAAGCTTCCCTGCTATCCAGGAAGCCCAGACTCCTGGAATGATTCCTATGAAGCTGTAAAGACCTCAGTGATGACCTGGAGCAGGGGAACCAGAGTTCTCCTGGCTCCCATTTCTCTGGTCAACTCACTACCTTGTTTTTTAGTATTTTCACTCTCTGCCTTACTCTGGGAAGAAAAACAAATCTGTTGGATTTCCAACTCACCTCTTGGAGCTGGAGTATTTCTGCTTCGAGACTTTTGAGCTTCTTCTCACTCTCTTTGGACTGGGCAAAGATCTCATCCCTGGATGCTCGGGCCTCTTCCAGCTCCCGCTGGTAGTCCTTCATCTGAGCCTGCAGGTGGAAAGCAGGGTAAGGAACAGCCAGGCTGCATTAGGACAACCACAAGATCCATTCTAGCTCTGATGCACATTCCAGCCCCTAAGAGATAAAGCTTTTCTCCCTAAGTGGCTTCATTCCACTTAAAGGCATTTCCAGTTCTTCTGTATTGTAGAAGTTCATTTTCTCATCCTTCCACCCTTCAATGCCTGGTCAGAAATATCACATTCCAAGACTCCAAGCATTCCACAGAATTATAGAGTGGAATTTTAGAATGGACTGAGCTGGAAGGGACCTTAATTATCATCCAGTCACACCCCTGCCATGGCAGGGACACCTTCCACTATCCCAGGTTGCTCCAAGCTCCATCCAACCTGGCCTTGGACACCTCTAGGGATGTGGAAAGTGTTTTTTGTGGGAGGGGGGTTTGGAATGAGATGAGCCTAAAGGTTCCTTCCAACCCAAACCATTCTGAGAGTCTGTAAAAGGGTAAGTTTTGAGTACAGCATAAATCCAGGTCAGATACTCTCAGACCCATGAGTGGAGTCTGATTCTCCCTCTGCCTTCAGCTGCACTGAATGGAAGCAGTACCTGGGCAGCTCCCAGGACAGAACCAGCTCCCTGATCAGCTGTGCCTACCTGGAGCTTCCTGAGCTGTTTGATGGCCTCATCCCGGGCCTTGTTTGCAGCCTCTATCTGCCCCTCCAGGTCCTTCAGGTCCATCTCCAGTTTCTTCTTGGCTGCCACGGCCA
>NW_008238660.1:1154858-1165450 GCF_000691975.1 Corvus brachyrhynchos
GCCCTTCAGGCCCATCTCCATTTTCTTCTGGGCTGCCACGGCCAGCGCCCGCTGCTTGCGCTCGTCCTCCAGCTCGGCCTCCAGCTCCCGCACCTGGGGACCACGGGCAGGATCAGCCCCTGCAGGGCCACACAGCCCTCAGCAGGGCAGGGACCCCAAAAGGCCTGCCCAGAGCACAGGGACACCTCTCCATGGGAAAAGGCCACGGAATGGCAGCTAGGGGGAAGGCACTGTGGATGGCAAGGCCAAATCCCAAATGGAAGCAGAGACCTCTGCACTGAGCAAAAGGGAAACCCGAGGAAAGAACTCAGCATCTGGAGCATCTCCATTTCAGCCTCCTGCCCACCACTCCCATCCACCACAGGGGATGGCTCCAGGGCAGATGTCACTAACTCTGATGGAAAATAAGAACTAGAATCACCTCGTTGTGTCAAGGAAACAATGAAACCATTCCCTTTGAATGCCTGTTACTGGCATTTATACACCAACAACTTCTTTTCCCAAAACAAAACAGGAGTTTGTGAACAGCCAGGCCACATGGACTGAGCCAAACCTATGCAAAAATAAACTGAGCCAGAAATGCCACACGTTACCAACAGGAAAGAATGTTTTGTTTGGAAGCAAATCTCCCTCCCAGTGCAAGGTCAGGAGCTCTTGTCCAGTTGAGATAATAGCAACTGTGTACTGCAGTGACCTTCCAAACCCTCCAGGCCAGGTTTATTCCTAAGATATCTCTACACTGGTGATTCTCAGATTTTGTTTTCCTGTGATAAATCTTGAAATACTGGCTGGCTTATTCCTCAACACTTAATGTTAATTTAGAACCATCTTCTCTTACAAACATGGAACTCTAAAGGCATTTCTTGAGGCTCTTCTGATCTCTGTGTTCCCAGAACTCTCAAGTCCAGTGAACCTGGAAGCTCTGCCATGATTTTCATTTGGGAATCTGTTCAGTTAATTTTCGAGTCTATCTCGGCATCCATGGATTTGTTCCTGGATATCAAACAGGATGGGCTTGAAAATGCAACTGAGATATCCCTGTCCTGGGAATACACCCAGGCAGCAACAGCCAAACCTCGTGAGTGGTTTTGGATGCCACGAGCAGCTGCCTGGCACTGCCTGGTGGCAGTGGCCAGTCCTCAGCCAGAACTATTGTATGGTTTGTAAAAATTCTATGGTTTGGGATTTCCATAGGATGGAATCTTTAAGCAAAGTTTTATTCTTCTGGTAGCACAGAGGCCCAGAATTCTGGGCAAAAGACCCTCCCCCCCTTCTGACTACAACACAGAGTAAACCAGACATACTTGTTTCACCAGCATCCTCTTCTTCTCCTCATTCTGTTCATCTCTGGCTTGCAGATCTCTGTCAAACTGGGCTTTCATAGCCTGCATGTTCACCTCCAGACGGAGTTTGGCATCTTCTGTGGCCTGCAGTTCATCTTCCAGCTCCTCCAGCTGAGTCCTCATCTCCTCCACCTGCTGCTCCAGGGTTCTCTTGGACTTCTCCAGCTCGTGGACCTAAGGCACAAACCCTGATCACAGCCTGTCCTTCAGGGACCTCACACCAGCAGCTTCGAGCAGCAGGACAGGTCAGGGACTGCATTTTGTGGCCCTCTGAGCTGGACAATGAATCAGAACAGGCAGAGCAGCAGTGGGGGGCTGAAGCAGAGGCCCCACAGGGTCAGTGCAGACCCACACCCCTCACCCAGGCCTGGCAGAAGGGCAGATCTGCTTCTTGGATAATCATGTGGGGCTGTGACAGGGGGCCTTTGCTGCTGCCTCAGCTGGGTGCAGGAGGGAGGACACTGAAGGGTCACAGTTCTGCTCTGCCTTCGCTTCAACCACGTCCTGCAACCCAGCTTGACCAAAGGTAACAGAAATCCTCATTATCCCTCATTTACACACAAAAATACACCCAGCAACACAAAAATGAGGAAGTGGCTGTCCCCATCTATCAGAGCAGCAACACATAACCAGTTCTGCCTGACCACAGTCCCACCTCCAGTGATCCAAAAGTATAAAACTGACATTTGGAATCCTCCATGCAGAGGGGGAGAACACAGCTTTTGAAGAGGCCTCGTGTTAACAAGGACCAGCCCCTTATTCTGGGCATTAATTCCTCCAGCATTTTGGGTCAGCTTCAGGAAGTTCTGTTCTTGTGTCACAGACCCTTCTCCCACCAGGGAGCTTTCCCTCTTAGTCCCAGTGTGGAACCATACTTACATTTTTGCCCACATCATCTTTGGAGCTCATCAAATCTTCCATATCTGCACGCAGCTGCTTGTTCTGCCTTTCAAATTCCTCCTTGGCTTCCAGGGCCTCCTCCAGGGCCCGAGCCAGGGACAGGGCTTTGGTTTCCTTCTCCCTCGCCTCTGCCTCAGCACGATCTCGCTCCTCTGCATATCTGGCAGAAATGTTCTTTTCTTCTGCCAGCATCTGAACAGAAGAAACAATTAATCTATCTCTTAAGCTCCACAATCAGGTCCTTCCTGCCTCAGGTGTTTTATTCAGGAAGTGGTTCATGCTCTAAGTTTAACTGGCCTTCAGGAGCTGTCTGGTCCATCAGTCGTGATCAAAGTACCAGTAAGAGAACAGCTACAGCTCCTCTGGGAGGAGAGGAGGAAAGCAAGCTACTCATCAAGACTCAAGTTTCATATGATTTCCATCTTTCACTCTTCAGATCGTTTTTTTAGTCTACCTTGAGGGATTACAATAAAACTCTTAAGTTTTCGTTTCAGCATAAGTCTCTTTTTGTATATGAAGAGCTGATTACTTGATCTAACAAGCCTCAGAGATGGCATTTGGCTCACAAAATTGGGAGTGGCAAGTTCCTCTTAACAAAGGCCAGCTGCTCACAGGATTATCAATAACCACAGCACTCCTGTCAGACCCTTCTTTATACAAGGCTCATTTCTGCAGCAACACTAAAAACAAGATGCTGCTTAAAAATCCTAAAAAGCCAGGAAGATGACAGGAGACTGGAGTACCTGATCAAACTTCTTCTGCTTTTTCTCCAAGTTGGAGACAATCTGGCGCTGGTGATCCAGATCCACCATCAGGTCATCCAGCTCCTGCTGCAAGCGGTTCTTGGTCTTTTCCAGTTTGTCATAAGCCAGAGCCTTCTCCTCCAGGCGCTGGCTTAGGGACTCCATGTCCTTCAACAGCTTCTTCTTAGTCTCCTCCAGGCCTTCAATGGTTCCCAAGTCATCATCTACCTTCTTCTTGGCCTCAGCCAACTGAAATTCAATAAAAACAAGTGAAGTCCCTCAGTGCATCACGAGAGGGAGGAAAGGCACCCAGGGGCAAAGTGCAAAAGCAGGAAGAGATGTTGCTGCAAGCTCAGGGAACACAAAAACTGGGAGTTTCCAGGGTGCTAAGCAGGGCAAAGCCCTGCCCATCACAGATCACTGCACACATCATCACTGCAATGGAGAAAGGCCACAGGAAACTTCATTCCACAATCTGCTCCAGCACCTGTGGAGGTTCCCTGATGTGTTCCCCAAAGCTCTGGGACACCGGTTTGGGACACCTCACACAAGCCTCCACTCACAGCAGCTTACCTGGGCCTGCAAGGCCAGCATCTGCTTCTCCAGGTTCTTCCTGGCCTCCTCTTCCTCCTCCTGCTGCTCTTGCAGGTTGTTTTTCTCCTCTTCCAGCTGCCTTATCCTGCTGCTGAGGTTGAGCTTCTGGCGGGTTTCCTCCTGGAGCAGCTCCTGGAACACAGGCATGGGCAGAGCTGAGTGTGCTCTGAAACCCCCACAACTCCACCTGTGGAGTTTCAGGTTTATTTTTGTCTCAGATTTTGGGACAAGGACATGCTTTATGAAGACATCTGTTATTTGGGTTTTCAAAAAGCCACTGACCATTCATTTTGGGCACTTTTAAACCTTCATAAAGCTTACTTCTGATCAGGGAATTCATGCCAGAGTCTGTTCTAGAAGTTAATGGGTGATGCTTTTCCACCTTTCAAGGGACTAGCACAGAAGTCACCTTCAAAATACATTTTCCTTTCTTCAGACAAGCACAGAGCACCTATTTTAAACCACCTGGGAAGAACATGGGGCAGCAAATCCTGCAATGGCACAATGCTTCCAGGTTTTTCTGCATTGCCTAAAGATAAAGGTCACTTTAAAGGTGGAAACTTCTGTCCTAACAAAGCAATGAAAGGTGTAATGTAACCCCCATCCCATCCCCTCGCCCCCATCCTGCTCCCTACAAACCCCTCCAGTTGTGATTAACATTATTCAAGGAGTTCTGCAGTTAAGTGGTCACCATTAGAACTTTTATACAGGGAAGACAAAATGCATTGAAGTCATGAGTATCTGCAGAAAGCTGCATTTTCTTAATTAAGAACCAAAGCCTGACAGTTTGAACTTCAGCTGTAAGAATTTGAAGCTGTCAGTAGAAGACAGGGTTTTGTTCCTCATATACCCCACGGATATTGACATTAAATTCTACCTGGAAAGGGGTTTTTTATTTGATTCTTATCTCCCACAAAGATATAAAAGAGAACTACCAGCTATCAGGTAGTGAAGCTCAGATAACGAAAACTTGGTTCCACATGTAGCTGAGCCATCCCAATCCAACCCAGTCCATCCCAATCCACTGGACTCAACAGGAAATTCAGCTTCTACCCAGGGGACTTCCCAAAGCATGAATGAAAATGTATTTTCTGTTAGCAGTCAGCATTTCCCTGAGAAGCAAAGCTCCAGTGCCAAGCTCAGCTTTGCTGCACACACACCTGTGTATCCTGAAGCTGAGATTCCAAACTGGCTGCATCCTTGGCAAACTTGATGCCTTTCTTCTCTGCCTCCTCCAGGAGACTGGAGACATTATCCAGCTCATTCTGCAAAGCAAGCAGCCCAAAGGTAACAGCACAGCCCAAACCCCATTGGGAGCTGGAACTGCACAACACAAAACCTCAACAAATTCCAGGTATGGCAAGGCAGCAACAGAGCCCAACAGAGAGAGACCAGCTAAAAATACTGAGGTGTGGCTACAGAACTGAAGCTGAATGTCAGTCCTGAAGTGCAGTAACAAAGCAAGAGTTATGCTATTAAGCTCTGATACTTAGCACAGCACTTTGTTCTGATCCCTGCATTCACACTTTAATGCTATTTTAATTCTAGGACCATATATTTCATGGAAGCATTAATTCAGGGATTATCAGGGTGGCAGCTGGGTTTAAAGCATCACTGCAAGAGAAGAGGTTACTGCCAGGTGCCAGTGTATTATTTTGGGCTACACTACTTTTATATACAGTGAGGACAGCCTGAAAGCTTCCTCCACAGAGAACTGGGCCGTTCCCTTTTTGAAGTGCTTCAGCTGGATCTACCTGAAGTCCTCATGGCTGTGCTTCAGAGGTCAGCCATGGCTGCATTTTGCCTGTTTGCTCCATTTCCCAGAAAAATGGGCCTGTGCTTGCAATCCCTCCCTGCCAGGCTCCCAGCTTTGAGCACAAAAGCAAACCTGTGGCCACCATGAATTTTTGCTCACACCTATGGAAAAGCTCAGCTCAATCTACTCAATTCCACAGCCAAGCCAAAATCCTGTATTCCAGCTGGACTGTGCAGAGCTCCCTGTAGGATTTGCTCTCCAGGATGGAAGCCACATCCTTCAAAGCCACTGTAACTCTTGCACAGCCCAGAACATTCAGGATTGATGTCACAGCTGTCCAGTTTCTCCATCTGAAGCACATCACCACTTTAGGGCCTCCCAAGTCCGTGAGAGCCCTTCACTGAGGTCACCTCCCACATCCTCCACAGGCCGTTTCTGCACTTGGTTACAACTTTGAGTTCCTTGCCTGTTTTCCAGGATTTTAGGACTTCCAGAGCCTTACCTGCAGCTTGTTTGCCTTCTCCGCCAGCTCCACCCTCAGCCTCTCCCCTTCTGACACCTTTGCAGTCAGCTCCTGCACCTGAGCATCGAGTTTCTTCCTCTTGTGCTCAGACTCTGCCTTGACCTGTTGCAGCACCTTCACCTCGCACGCCAGCTCCTTGTTGTCAGACTCTAAGCCTTGCTTGTTCTTTTCAAGGTTTGCCTTGAACTAGGAAAGACAAAGGGGAAGAAATTCAACACTTTGTTAAAAGGTGAATATTTCCTGCTCCAAGTGGTTCTGCAGATCAGGTTTCCATGTTCAGACTGAAGCCAAGTGCTCAGCAAGACGTGAGCAGGGAGTGTTGGAAGTGCTGCTGAGTGACGTTGTGTGTGTGTCAGGTGAAGACTGAGTGAATTCAGGGGGCTCCTCTCCCAGCCAGCACAGGTAACAGTGAGGACCAGGACAGGCAGGATCTGGGATGGCAGCACTGGAAATGACTGTTTTGGTAGCACTGCAAGGAGGAAGGAATGTGCCCATTAACAGAACAGCATGGCTCATCTCACAGAAATAAAAGGGAAGGTATGAACCAAAGCTGCCCTGATTTGAGTAGGCAGAGCAGCCTGGAAGTGCAGAACAAAGCAATTCTCAGCACTGCAGTGACATTTGTCAAAAGCCTTTTTAAAAAGCAGTAATTGGCATAAGGGATGTTTCAGTGTCATTCTTGCTGTATCACCAGGGCTGACACCGTCTTGTCACAGGAGCTTTGTTTCAGATTGCAGGGTATTTTTCCATCTTTTCATGCTCTTATTGAGAATATTTATTGAACAAGGAGCACAAGACATGCAGAAGATTTTTAGGGGAATAAAGCCAGTAAAAAACAGTCTAACTATATTTCTCACTTAATTAAAAATACTAAGAAATCTTGTGAAGTATTCCCTACATAAAAACATCCCTACAGGATATGAGTAGTCTACACACACATTTGTCATGACCCCAACTCTAATTTCAAGACCTAGAGACTTCTTCTTTTGGCAGTGTTGGAATAATCCTCCTTCAGAACAAGAACAGGAGCCACATGATGCACCTGTGCCTCCTGCTGCCTGCTCTGGTGCTGGTGGCCAGAGCACACACCTCAGATGTGCTGCTGAATAGCTGCAGTATCGTCAGACCAGCAGGATAAATCTCAGCTGCAATTGTGATGCACTTTTAGAGGACAGCTTAGCTCTGTGACCATGGAAAACCTTAGCTCAGCTGCCATGGAAGGAACCAGGCCACCTATGGTACTTATAAAAACTCCTGAAGCAGAAAGTTCATTTTCTCCTCACCCTTTTGGCCTGTTCAAGCTGTTCAGAGAGCTCCTCCAGGGCAGTAGCATGCCTCTGCCTGATCTCCTGGATCTGGGCTTCATGGTTTTTTGTCTCCTCTTCAATTGCTTTCTTCAGTTCAGCCACCTCCTGCTCTCGCTTTGTCCTGGAGGAAGGGTCATCAAAAAATCAACATTTCAGCCTTTGTAAATCAAAGATTAATTTCAATGGTGCTTTCTTACACAGACCATGATCCTACCTCAGCTCTTGCTGGGCTGCAGTGGTATCCAAAGTATCTTCCAGTTCAGTTTTTAAAGCCTCCAACTCTTCACTCAAATCCCTTTTCTGCTTTTCTGCCTTGTTCCGTGACGCCTTCTCAGACTCCAGGTCCTCCTGGAGCTCTGCAATCTGAGCCTGCAGCTCCCTGATCACCTTCAGTGCATTGTTCTTCTGAACTGCTTCTTCATCCCCTCTGTCAAACACAGGCACCACAGTTAATGGGATTTCACCTCCTCTCATAACTATCTGCCTCAATTACCTACAAAAATATCTTAACTTTTCCACTAGAATAAAATAAACCTAAAAAATTATAGAATGGTTGGGTTGGAAGGGACCTTAAACATCATCAAATTGCCACCCTGTGCCATGGGCAGGGACATCTTCCACTATCCCAGGTTACTCCAAGCCCCATCCAGCCTGGCCTTGGACACTGCCAGGGATAGATAACAGATACTACAGATAAAAGCCCACAGTTACTCTCAAGACCCCACCAAGGCTCACTATCAGAATGATCAAGCTTTAGTTTACAGTCAAGTATTCTGATTTTGTAGATCTCAACAGTGCCCAGAAATGTTCCATCTGTAGAATTTCCTCTTCCTGCAAAATTATACTTAAAAAATACAGATGATTTCAGCATAACATGGGACTGCAGGAGTATCACACAGACCCAGATAAAGTCTGTCCTGCCCAGCACTTTGTTAAAACCCACTGAGAAATACACATTCTTCCCTCCTGAGGCTGAATTTTGGGAGATTAAAAAAGCTTCCAGAGCCCAAACGCTATGACACCACGTGAAACTTCTTTTTGCAGGTTTGCAAGGATGCTGAGGGATCACTGAATTCCTTTAAATTTGCCATGTCTGTGCACAGCACAGGGGTCCAGAGCTGCTCCAGAGCTCTGCTATTCCAGCGTTCCCAGCTCTGATTGCAGCCAGGTGAGATTCAGTTTGGGGGAGCAGGTTTGTCCCACACTGACCTGGCCAGGGCAGCCTGCAGCTCCTCCTCTTTCTTGGCCAGCTGGATCTTCAGCTCCTCAATCTGGGCTTGCAGCTCAGCTATTTGGTCCTGCAGGTCTGTTGTCTCCCCATCCAGTTTTCTTTTAGCTTTTTCTAACTCTTGACGGGTCTTCTCCTCCTTTTTTAGGCGTTCTAAAGGAAGCAAAGAATTGAATTCATGTGGAATTGTTTCTCTTGTCACCCTCAGGGGGTTTGGGGTGGCAGGAAGGGTGGGAAGTTTAATTTATGCTGCCTCAATTCTTTCTCCAGTCTGAAGAAAAATGAAATAGCAAAGGAGAACTGCATGATTTAGTCAGAAAGTCAGGGGAAAGTCTGTGACAACTGTGAATTGTTTGAGATGAGGCAACAGAAACATCTTGGTGGAAAATAAGGAGTGGGATCTAACAGACCAGCTTGAGCTGTTAGGCCAGACAATCCCAGAAATCAACACTCAAAAAGAAGATAAACTATGGACTGGAACAAATGCTGGCTTGCCTGGCTTTGGAAGGGCTAGGCCAGACTCAAAAAGGTCTACTGGAAAACAGCACAGCTTAAAGAGAACTTGAACAAACCATTTTTGCAAGTATCTGTGCTGTTTAATCACATCCCACCAATACTGAGCAAAACTCTGCAACCCTGAGAGCTTCCTCCCAGTGACTGACCTGTGTAGCCAGGATACTCCTGCCCTAAGGAATTCTTTGGGACAACCATCCCATTGCACTGCCACAGCAATCAAACATGTCCTTGACTCTGGTGGCACAGTCAGACAGACCCTGGCTGTGCTGCCCACATCCACTGCTGAGCAGGGGTGGAACAGAGCTCAGCCACAGAAGGTTTTGCTGAGCAGAACAATTCTAAAGGCACTGGCATATATTTAGGATTCCATGTGATAACAGGAGTTATTACCCTTGTTCAATACTTTGTGGGCCCTCAGTGCAGAGATTTCCCTCTCACCCTTCCTAAGCCTCCTCCTGGACCAGGATCTTCAACATGGAAAGGGAGCCATGGTCAAGAATCACCTCAGAGCCACCCTGGGCTATCTGGGATTTTCCAGACAACTCAAAGCAACACAGCTTTTCTCTCAACAGTTTCACATTCCCAAAGAACTGTACTCTTCCCTCTGTTTTTACATTAAGTTCCTGGTGAGTGACAGTTAGAGCAGTGTCACAAGACCCAGTTTTGTAACTGAGAAAGTTCACAGCAAACTGAATTAATTTTTTTTCCCCAAATATCAGTGCCTAGCAGTGCCAAGACTCTAGCAGAGAGACCTTAATGGCTTCTTGAATCATCTCCAAGAGCAAATATCATTTTACTCTGCTTTCCTAGCCCAGAAATTGCATGCCTTAAATATAAGCTTTAATTTCCACTTCTAAGGTCATCAGTCTCGGAATGGCTCTGTAACCAAACACATCTGTCAAGTTCCTAGTCCTGATTTAAGCACAGAGCTGCTCCAGCATTATTTTCCAGTGAGTAAAGCTTACTTAGACCCATCTTAAGGTCTCTGAATGCAACTGTTAAAGACAAGGTTCATCAATCACTGCTACCCCTGTTAGTTCAACACCTTCCTATACAGATAAGGTAAAACTTTGATATTCTTCCAGAAGCACATCAGCCTTTAAGTATGTAGCAAGACAGGCTACAACACGCCAAGTGCAAGAACTATTCCCAAATTAGGGCACAGAGAGCAACTTTGTCTTATTCTTTTGCAACTTTGACTTGGCAGCTCATTAATGTTGCACAGTATCTACAGTAATTAAAAAAAACCAACATAAAACCAAGAGAGGTTGCATATGGGGCAGGTTCAGCTAGTGACAACACTGGCAGAACAATCAGAAATAAATGGAACCATTTGAGAATGGTTTGGGTTGGAAGGGACCTTAAAGCTCATCTCATTCCAACCCCCTGCCTTGGGCAGGGACACCTCCCACCAGACCAGGCTGCTCATTAAAAATAAAGCACTGTAAAATAAAGTATGTCTATAAATATAAGGCAGATAAAACATTAAGAAAAGCAAAATAATTGAGATTTGCTTGTTAAAAAACAATCCCGGAAGCCTGAAGAGTGCCTGCTGCCATTCCTACAGGAATGCATTGCTCTGGTGTAAGAGAAGAGTGGGAGCAACTTCCCAGGAGCCAGGATGCTTTCCCCTGGTGCTGCTGGATACAGGCAACCACAGGAATTTCTGAGGGTGTCTGTAA
>NW_008238660.1:1165496-1178157 GCF_000691975.1 Corvus brachyrhynchos
TGAAAACCTGACAAGTACAGCAGGAGAGAGACTGAGCAGCCAGATGCAACAAGTCTTGCAAGAGACACAGATTTCCTTCAGGAATTGGCTGAAATAGCAGCTATTGAGTATCTGCAGCTCAGGTTACACTTCACAGGCTGAGCAGACACTGCATTCCCTGTCCCAAGTGATCCATTCCCTCCTGGCACCATGTCCAAGCTGTTCCCAGGCCATTCCAGGCAGAACAAACCTTCCAAATCAGTGATCATCATTTCCTGCTTGTTCTTCAGTTTGGCCAAGTTCTTGGCTTTTTCTTCTTCTTCAGCCAGCTGAGAAGAGCATTCAGCAATCCGATCCTCCATCAGCTTCTTTTCCTGGGGAGGAGGAAGAAACAAAAAATAGTTTCTTAAACTCAACCTGAAGAATCCCAAAGCAATGCAAATAAAGGAATGTACAAAACCCACTGGGGGTAGCACAGAGCACATTTCAAGTGACTGTCAGTATTAAGGATCAACTGGAATTGTGGGGAAACATGAACACTTATTTTCCAAGAGAGACCTGGAAGTCAGCACACAGGAGGCCTGGCTTTAGGGCAGCATTAGAAAACTGTTTGCAAAGAACAATGGCAGCTACAAAGAGTTCCTCCAGGTCTAAGATTTGGGAGAGTCATGAAGGGAAAGTGCATGACAAACTCCCTCTGGGAAGTCAGGCCAAACTCCTCTGCAGCGTCTCAGCCTTGCCCTGTTCACAGCCCTCAAGTGTCCAGGTGCAAAGGTCACAGATCCTGTGCCAGCAGCTTTGAGAGCTGTCCCTTGGCACCTCCACACTGCTCTCACCTTCAGAAATTTGGAATTTTGGTCCTCCAGCAGTAGGATCTCCTCCTCCATCTTCTTGATCTTTGCTTCAGCTGTCACTTTTTCAAGCTGCAGCTTCTGCCGAGCTCCCTCCTCCTCATCAAGCTGCTCCTCCAGGTCCTGGGAAGAGACACAACTGCATCTGTGCATCTTCCAGGTTATCCATGTGGTAACATTTATTTTTTTTAATTTAGTGACAGAGATGTGTTATTGTGAAAAGCCTCTTACCCTAACACACACTAAACCCACATTTCCTTGTTGGATCCATTTACAGGATCAATGATCTGGTAAGAAAATGAAGGGCCATGGGATACACATGGAATTTTTGATGCTCTGAATTCCAGCTTTGGGTGAAATGTGCTGTCTAGGAAACACCCACTCACTTCCACAGTCTTTCACCTTCCTAATTCCAACTATAAAATAAAAAATCTGTCATCAGTGACAACCAAATCAGATCAGGCTTTTTATGTCAGAGACTTCCCAGCACACTGCACCTGAACGGGGCACCTGGTGGGAAAATGCCAGGATGTGGGAAGAGATTCCAAAGGAAACTGCTCTTCTTGTTTCAAAATCACAGCTGAGACAGTTCAGTTATTGGCACAAAGAGGTAAAAAGCAATAATGCACTGTGCTTCTGAGGGTCATTTGTGGGTTTAAATATCATTCATTTAAATATGATTAATGGACATCTATGAAAAGGCATCAAGAGCTGTGAGAAGTGGAGTTTATTTCCTCTTCAACTACTTTTAACATTTTGAAAGACAGCTAAGTTCTCAGCTACTCCCTTTTTCAGGGACACCATTTTTTAAAAGGAAGCATCTAAATAATCTGATTTTCAAAAAAACCTCAACCAAGTAACTTGGAGGAAATGACACTGTCTTAGTAAAGTGAAATGAGGAATATTCTTCATGATGTTCACTGGAATTCAGTCAAAAACCAACATTTCTCCCACACGTGACACCATCCCATCAGCCTGCAAAGCCCCATGTAGTCATTCCTGGCTCCTGCCCTCTCAGCAGCACTTTGCTGCCTTTAATTATCTCTCAGCACACACTGACAGGGCATCCTGACTTTCTGTCCTCACCCTCACCTGCCTGGAGACCACACAAAGCTCATCACACTGAACATAGGGAGAGAAGAGAAAAAAATTCATCTTATTCCACTCAGGAGCCAAATTCCTCTGTCCTGCAGAGATGCTGAGGGAGCTTCCCCATCCCCCTTTTCCATCTCCAGTCACTGAGAACCATACCTGGATATGGCCCTGCATTTTCTTCTTCTCATTCTGCAATATTTGGTTTCTTTCCTCCTCCTCCTCGACCCTGGACTCCAAATCATGGAGAATTTCTTCCAGCTCTTGCTTTTTGGCAGCCAAGCGAGCCCTCATCTCCTCAGCCTCTGCAAAGAGCTCTGTCTCAGCCTGGAGCTGCTCTGCAAGGATGTTCTTCTCCTCCAGTACCTGCAAATACAAAAGGCAGCAAAGCTTGAAAAATGACACTCCAGAGTCTCTCGTGAGAGATCACACCTGTGGCAGCTACAGAGGTACTTAAAGGCCAAGTTCTGCTCCAATTCCTGACTCCCTGGTCAACATCCCAACCCAAAGACTTTCAGAAGAGGCTTTAGCAGCAGCTTTGGCTCCAGCACCATTTCCTGGACTGCTCCCTGCACTGATCCCTGCAGAGTGGCAGAGCAGTGCCATGGGCTGATCCTGGCACTTGGAGACACCAGAACTTCTGGCCAGTCCCAATCCCCAGCTCTGAGGATGCCACTTGTCCCTGGGTGTGGAGCCACTGACTGCCACTCCTGGAGTGCCCCCATCCAGCCCATTCCTTCTCCACTGAGGGGTCCATCCATGAACTCCACGTCTCTCTGGTTTAGAGACCAGGATGTCCTGTGGGACAGTGCCAAATGCACAAGTCCAGGTAGATGACACCAAAATTGCTCTTCCCTTATCCACCAAATTTCTGCCATCACAGAAAGCCACCACATCTGTAGAGCTGCTCCAGGTGTTTGCCCACAGCTTGCCCAGCCCAGGCACAGATGACACTGCCACTGAATTTCTCCTGGAAACCAGGAAAGGCCACCAAAGAAGGTTCAGTTGTGTTAACAAGTTTCTGCATCCCTGGAGGAACAGCTCGTGCTGTAGCTTCCTATTCCATGCTCCAGCAGAGTGGGAACCAGCTCACCTGATTCCCTTTTGCTCCCCAGCTTGGCTCCCTCACACGGGACAGAGCACAGTTCATGTCCCCCATATCAAAAGCTGATCCTGCACACAAACCTGTTGATGCTTCCTTTCCATTTCCTCAAGTTCTGCTTCCACTTTTGTTTGTTTTTCTTTCACCTTCATCAGCTCCTCATCCTTGGCTTGAAGTTCTTCTTCCTGACGAGTGACCTGAAGAAGAGGCTTCACCTGCAAAGGTTTGAAATGAAAGACTGAGACCCTGCACTCATCTATTTATAGGTGAATAAAACAGAACAGAACAGAACAGGAGGAACCTTGGTGAAGACTCTCCACCACTGCCAGTGCCTCAGCTTCAGATACGCAGCGCAATTCCTCTGCAGGATTTTCAGTGCACTCAGCTGCTGCTGCTTCTTTGCAAAGGCCCTGAACACAGAGTAAAAAAAGTGTGTGTTAAGTACAGCTGACCATCATTTAATTTTTAGGTTACCCAACCCTACAACACTTGCAGACCATAAATAGGCTTATTTATAAGTTTCAGTAACCACACTGAATTTATGAGCTCTTGCTCCTACAGTCAGAGCAAGAGCTGGATTCACCATTCCCAATAATTAAAAATGCTGTTTGTTCTTACTCTCAACAGGTTTTTTTTCTTAAAAAGACAAAATCAGAATGAATTAGCTACTTTAATTTTTAGAAAGCAGCTTTCCAGAGTACTTCCAGGAACCTCCAGTGGGACACAAAGGAATGTGCAGGCACTGGAAAGGGCTGTGTGTGCCACAAAGCCAAGAGTGAGAAAAGCAGATATTGTTAAGGAATGAAGGTGCAAATTCTTCCCAGGCAAAAATCCACTTAATACGGAGGATACAACTACAGCTCCTCAGGCAACACACTCAGAAAACCTCTCCTGAAATGGAAGTTTTAATGCACAGCTCCCTATCAGGGAGGTTTTAGAGACCCAAAGGGAGATCCAGTCCCAGGAGCACACTCACTTCCTGGCCAGGTATCCCCTGCACACTGCCTGGAAGAAGATGATGATGTCCGTGATCTTCAGATCCCGCTCTTCTTCCAAGTGAGCCAGGACTCCAGCTCGGAAGAAGATTTTGCTCTGTCCAATTCTGTACAAGTTGGGGTCCAGCTCTAAGGCTCTGATCTAAACAGACAGGCAAGGATGTTGTTGTTACACCAAGAAAAGGACCATTTTGGGGAATTCTTCAATGTTTTGACAATATTTAGCTATGAACACTTACCATACGCTCACAGGCCTGCTTACCATCCATGAAACCTTTGGGAATTGCATTGGGAGTGAGGATCTCATACCTTTAAGGCAAATGAGAAAAACAAAAGATTACATTCAACAACAAGCAATGTGATTTATAGCATAAATTCATAGCATAAACTGTAGTGACCAAGTGCACAGTTAGGGAATTTCTCCAGCAAGTTTTTCCAGCAGCCAATTTGGGATTGTTTCCCCTTCCCTACTGTCTTTAGAATAAACTGCAGTAGTTAAACACTTGAAGTTCAAGGCCTCACACAGAGGTTTTGATTTGCTTCAAGTTGGGTTGGAGGAGAAGGGAGGAGTGTGGGGTCTTCAATTATTTAACAAGGAACTCTAGCTCCTAAGAACTTCAAAGCCTGTTCCTGCTGTTACCTCTGCCTGAATTCCTGGAACACTATCCTGTTTGGGAATCCTTGCCGACAGATCCTGATTCCTTCCAAAACCCCGTTGCACCGGAGCTGATCTAGAACCAGATGTGGGTCCAGTTTTCCAGCCTGGACAAAACAAAACAAGGATGGTTTTAATTTGAATTCATGGAAAACTGTACTTTCAGCTTTTCAGGCTACTCTCCTAAGCCAACTGTGTGAATCAGGGGACGTGCAGGGAATTCTGAGAGGATGCTGCTCAGTGTGACAACCAAACCGTGATCGGAAAAGGAAGGCCCAGACAGGATGCAGGACTTAGTGCAGGTGAAAAGTAATAAAAAGCAAGAATGAGGAGTGGCCTGCAGCCCATACCCTCTTCTCGTGGTTGGGGATGATGCAGCGCACGAAGTTGGGGTTGGTGTTGCGGAGCGTGGCCATCAGCTTGGTGAGGGACTCCTTGTAGAGCTGCCCCACGGTGCGGAACATCCCCTTCTTGGTCTTGTAGGCAGAGCCAAAGGCCGTCTCCGTGATGCCGGTGACCTGGTCCAGCCCCACGATGCGATCCACTGGCAAGGACAAGAGGGAAGGGCTGAGTGGCCCCCGGGCTTGGCAGGGCTGGCTTTGCAGGAGGAGCAGCAGCAGAAGCTTGGCGGGACAAGGCAGCCGCAGCAGGACCGGGGACACTGTGCACAAGCTTGGGGACCAAAAGCCACAAACTTATCCAGCACGAGAGTGTAGCTTCAGGAGGTACAGACTGAAATATCCAGCTCTTTACTTGCAGTTCTACATGACCAGGAAAGCTGCTTTCTGTATTTAAGTCAACTTTATATGGAGAGAGAATTCCCAGCTTCCAGGCAGCTTTTCTACCCGAGTTCTTACAATGCACAATATCTGGGCTGAACATTTGCAGTTACACATCTGTGCATATGTGCTTAAAATGAAGGGTCACTTATGGCAATGAGAAAGATTAAACCTGAGTTTAATTCATGCTTTAATAGAAATTTACAGAATAGTTGGAAATAGGGTTATTTCAGTGACAGGAGGGGAAGAAGTGTCTGCCAGACTTCTGCTCAGCTGCTGTTCGGAAGAGTTCTTCCCATTTTTAAATACACCTGCAAACACCTCCCTACCCAAAAGACAAATTTCAAACCAGGAAAACTCCACACTAAAGCACTTCAAAGCTGCCATAAAGCACCACAAGAGAGCTTTTTCTTTGATTTTGTTGAGCATTTTGGGTAAGGACCTCAAGGGTTTGTTTTTCAGAAGCACAATTAGAAATGTGACTGCCGTCATTAAAACCTTGAAGGTGATTCCATGTGCACGTCAAGAATTATGCAAACAGTTCACTAAAAAATACACAGGTGGCTTAACACCTCAAGAATTACAGCTGGTGCTTCTTAGGACTGAGCAAATCCCAGCATTTGTGGGTTCCCCATGAAATTCAAGCTGGCCAGCCAGAAACAAGCAGCTATTTGTAGGCTACAGCTTTGATTGTCATATGATCTTCAAATTCATTTAAACCAAAGCAGAGGAAATTATGCTTTGCTACCAGAACAAATAAGTGACACTATTTAACTTCTTCCTAATATTCAACTGGCCGAAGGGCTATTAAAAATAAAGGAAAATTAAAAGCAGAAAAACACAGGGCAGCAAGTTTGAATAATCAGTTGTAAGTCTTGAATGTAGAGCAGAGCCCAGATCCTCCACAGGGTTTTGAACACAAGAATTAAACTTATTGGAGAAATAAGTCGGTGGCAAGGTGTTTATAAGATCATATCCCAAATATTTATTTTGAAGCAGAATTCTGTCCCAAATCAGACATGGGATAGAGATTACAGGGAATCAGTTTATAGAGGATGAAATGATTGTCAATATCAGAAACCTGCAGCCACCAGGCCTCACTGAGGGCTGCAAACACTCAGGTTTTTTTGCACCGTGTACTTTCTACAATTTGGCAAACAGATCTGATCTGGCCCAGTTTTGTTTTGCTCCCCTCTGTGCTCCAGCTCTAAGATGGTGATTTATACTTCAAACAGGATTATTGGAGTTAAATGTAAGCTCTGCCTCTAGGTTTAAAGCAAATGTGGAACTGCATGACTGGACCATCACCCCCTGCTGAAGCCCCTGGAACAAAGCTCTCCAGGGATTCCTTTAGGAACACCACTGGTTTCCTCAGGGATGGGATGTATCAGGAGCAGTGAAAGATAAACCCAAAATCTGAAGGCACAACCTTCACATCCCTGTGTTTCTAAACTTGGGAAGAGGAATCCAAAAAGACTGAGGAGGTTGAATTAAATATCTAAAATGTCCTCAAAGACATTCCAAGTGCATTTCTTGATTTCTCAATACCCCAAAAAACATCTGCAGCTTATATACAAAGGGGAATATTAAAATTAAGATGTTTTTAAATAAAAGAACAATTCCAACAAGGCTCGAAGGAGTTTATTTCACTTTCTACCCCTACTAAAACTGCAGCACTCATCCTGATACTTCAAAACATTCTTGAGCTCTCCTCCCAAAAGGACACAGCCACGTCCTAAAACATCCCAGAGTTTTGTCAATGTTGGACTGCAGAAAGAAGCTTGATAGTGTTACAAAGCTTTTGCATTCTCTCAAATGCTTGGAGCTACCAGAATTGTCACTTAGAGGCAATTCTACATCTCCTCATGGAACTAGGAAGCAACAAACCTTTTCATCTGCAATGCATAACTGGAGATGCTTTGTGTGTGTGCAGCAGCAGCTGGACAGGAAGGCACTGGGGGCCCCACGGGGGCTGGGGGGTTTTACCTAAATTCAGCATGAAATGAGAAGTTCATGCAAGCCTACGAGCAAAAATGGTTCTCCTGGAGGTACAACAGCCCTGCCTTTAGTAGGCCTACTGTTTTATATCCATTCACCTGGTGGCTCATGAAGACCAGAAATATTGTCATAGAAACAGGCTCTCTGAATATTCTGAATCTCTAAGGCAGAGAAACAGCAGAAACAGAAAGACAGAAGAGCAGATACACAAGACACTTGAGTTAGTAAAAACAACAGGTTCATCAATTGCAAACACACTTCACTGTGCTACAAAAGCAGTCAGGCCACAACATATTCCATGCACATTTCAATTGTCTGTGGGAACAGGGTTTGGACCAAAACACAATTCTCTGTGTGTGTCCTCCAAGGGAAAGGAGCAGATCCCCAACCAAAAATCTGTACAGACTCATTAAAGCTGCTCTTTGTGGCTGCTCCAAGAGGGAAACTCAGCATTAACCATCTACATCACAAGCTTCATTTGCTCCTCAAGTAACAAACCACAGGGTTTATATCCTGTGACACGTAAACACACTCTAATCAATACACTGTGATGTTAAACCAGGATAGAAAAGTCCCTGCTAAGTATTTATGTGGCTGTTTCTGCTTCTTGGAGTCAGTTGGTAAAAGTGCTGATAAATACATGCAGGTGATGTGCAGGTAAGCTGGCTGAGCAGCAGGGTACAGTTCAAACAGGACTGGATTTTAATATACAATATCCCAGCAGTGCTATTAATGAAATTAATTTTAGGAGATGTGGATTTCCAGGGTACCACCCACCACTGCACAGGAAAGAACTGTGCTGGTGCTCACAGGAGACAATGTTTTACCAACAGCAAGAACCACTACAGCTGGTCACACTCAGGACTCCACTGCAGCAAGTCCCAACCCAGAGTTTTGGACAAGATTCTACATTAAACTGGACACAGAGTAACAAGTAGTAAGTGAAGATCAGTGCCAGTAATGAACATGAGAAGCAGCTACTCAGAAATGGTACATGTGCAAGGGACCAGAAGTGCAACTCAGCTTCCCTGGTGAACTTTGGGCACTAAATAAAGAGAGAGAACGCTGTCGGTGTTTACAGTGGAGAACTGGAGGGTGAGGAGGGAACCGGCATAAAAAGAACCCCAAACAACTCATCCAGCAAGGTGAAATCCCCAACAGTCTGTGCTCAGAGATCTCTTACCATCCTTCCAAAGCTCAGCCACAAATTTGTCCGAGGACTGGTGCAGGAGTGTGGCCACGTTGTCATTCAGAGGGTCCATGTTCTTCATCAGCCACTCATCTGCCTTGTAGTCCACCTGCAGAGCAGCCAAGGGGCACAGGCTCAGAGGAGAACCAGCTTTAGGTCTTTATTTACCAGCATCAAACTACAGTGGTGCTTTCCTCTTTCTGTCAATGCTCACAATCACAAAATCACAAAGGTTGGAGAAGACCTCCAAGCCCAGAGTCCAACCCTGCCTGTCCTTACCAAGCCTGGGTGTTCAGAGTTTGCTTGCTGAGCCTCCTTAGAACACTTCAAAGTACCACAGAAGTTTGTTATGCTTTTGAAAGAGTAAATGGGAGTTTTCTTTAACATTCAGCAACCTGACTTCTTGCTTACTGACAGCTGGGTGTTCACTTGCTGCCCAGTTTATTGCCAAAATAAGGCTTCACTGGGAAGATGTAAAACCAGCTCTAGGACAGATACCAATTACTTGATCTAAATTACTGGAGAGTAAATTAAGGATGTGCTGCAGCATGATTTTTTTTTTAATTTCTCTACAGTATTTACATTTAAACAGTTGGTTCTATAAAGAAAACAAAGCTCTTATCTGCAAAGAGCCAACCCAGTGGTTTCCAAATAAACCCCAGCCCAGCAGCTAAAAGCTCATTGATACCAACCTGGGTTTCATCCCAACCCAGGGAGCCCTAAAATTCCCCAAGTCCAGCTAAATCTCTGTGTAGATTTGCATGGCTCTGCTTCAACCAAGGCAAAAGTCGTGTCTTTTTGCACTCAGGCTTTGGAAGGAAAGCAGAGGACTTGCCCCAAACCAACCTTTCCACACAAGAATTTAATGTTTAACCCTTACCTTCCCTGCATAGTGAATAATGCAGAAGTCTGCTTTGTCCTTTAGCTGTCTTGGCTTTTGGAACTTGGAATGAGTTCCTTGCTCTTGGACCAATTTTTCCACAAATGTCTTGTCAGTAGCTTTAGGGAACCAGCATTCTTCATCCAGCAATGCCAACACACCAGGAGGATTTGCCTGAAATGCAGCTGGATTTAATCTGTGTTCGTGGCTTATATACATATATATATATATTTTAAAGTTTAGTATTTCCAACACACCACTGAAGATCACAACAATCATCCAAACTGATTCAAACCTCATTTCAGTTAAAACCAGCTGTGGGGGAGTCCAGGTCGAGAGGGATGTTATGGCTGGTTCAAACAAACTCATTCCAATGTCTGTGGAGACACCACTGAGCTGGTGGTGCTGACCAGAGCCTTGCTTTGTAAGGGTTTATACCCAAAAGGTTCTGAGGGAATGCAAAGTTCACACATCTGGAGAGAGATGTTTCAATGTGCCTGGCATCCCATTTACAGAACAATTGTGGGGGTACTGAGGTTTGCTTTTATATTAATAAATAACTTGAGATATTTTTGGCTGTTCGCCTAAACGTGCACGTTGAGGAGCCACACTTGTCCCCTGAGGCTTTTGGGAGGAGATTTTACCTTCCTTGGAGGCAGAACTTTCTAAGTTCCACACACAAAGTGCAGACCTTTGATAGCTGAAACAAGATTTCCCTTTTCTCAAGAAAAACAGGAATGCAGCTTTTCTGCTGGTCAGGATGCAGAGCAGCACTGGGAGCTCACCTGCAGCCCAGGACACACACACAGACAAAGGCAGGGAGGAGTAACTGCAACAGCTCAGGTTTAATTTTAAAGGTCACAGGTTCTGAGATGGAAAGAACAAACTTTCAACAGTCTCTGTTCTCCCCATCTGCTCCTCCTGCTCTTTAAAGCCTCTTCAGCTTCCATAAATTGAGCAGCCAGAGGAGGATGTTAAAACCACAGTGACTAAAACCACTTTTAAGATCCTGCTTTCCTATTTGCAAGGCAGTTTTCTGAGGGAAAACTCTACAGGAAGTTTCAGGAATTTTGCTATTGATTTCAAATGAAGGAAGTTTACCACAAGTCTTGGAAAGACTTTCTACCTGAGTCCCAAAGCTCTGACACCACAATGGCGCAGTTCAGTGACAGGGACAGGATTAATGACTTCATTAGTACCAGGGAAAAACGTCTAAAAATAGCAGCTTCACATCTCGAGCTCAGTGTTTTACACTGACATAAGGGCAAAATCCCCTCTGGATAAATTTATTAACAATACACAGTATTTTAGATTTGAACTCCAGCATTACAGTTAATTCCCTTTTAATGACAGCTCCACAAGAAATGTCTCATTTGCAGGCAGCAAAAGACACACTCAGCAGTCCAAGCCCTCCTCCTCAGAGCATTATTCATGTTCAAACTTACAGGTCTTTCAATTAAGTCAATGCAAGGCTGCAGATCCAGGCCAAAATCAATGAAGTTCCACTCGATCCCCTCTCGCTGGTATTCCTCTTGCTCCAGGATAAACATGGTGTGGTTGAATAATTGCTGCAGCTTCTCATTGGTGTAGTTAATGCAGAGCTGCTCAAAGGAGTTCAGCTACAAGAATAGCATCAGTATTCAAGAATGAGTCAGTGACAAGATACCACAGATCTGGGAGTCAAAAATTTGACTTTATAAGGAAATTCTCCAAAACTCTGCAAAGTTCAAATATAACTTAAAGAAAAGTGGGAAACAATTATACAAATCTCCATTACAGAAATTATAGTAGGAACAACCACCACACGTAGAAGAAGGATTAAAGACTAAATAATGACTTTCTGGCACTGTGATTTTGTGCTGTCAAAGCTTTTGTACACCCCAAACAAACCCCTCGTGTAACCTCGAACACGCTGCTTCCCGTGCCTCTGCAGCGTGTCCTGATCCCACAAAAACAGGGAAAAGGGAAATCTGAGTAGCGGTATTTCCAAGTACCTCGAAGATTTCAAATCCAGCAATATCCAGGATTCCAATGAAAGATGCTCCCTGACGTTTGGTCCTGTCCAAGGCTTTGTTGATGCGGTGCACGAGCCAGCGGAAGAGGCGCTCGTAGGTGGCCTTTGCCAAAGCTTCCACTGCAAAGTCCGCCTGCAAATCCAAACAGGAAAATTTGTTTATCCTGGAAAAGCCATCAAAAGGACACAGACATGGATGTTATCACAAATAACTCCGTAAAAGAAGAAGCTGGATGGAGTTAATACCAGCGAGGAATGAAAACAAGCAGTAGGAACAGTTTGGAGCTTGATCAATGTTAAGAAGAATTTCTTTCTAAACTGTTCCATAAAAGCAAAAGGTCTCCAAGTATTTGATAATGTCACAACATGAAAGGATGAAACCAGGAGGAAGTCAAGGAAAGGGAAAGGTTTCTTCTGTTCTACAAATGATTTTTACCATATAAGAACATTTCATAAAGACAGTAAAGCTTAAACAAAGCAGCACTCAATGCCAATTTTCTTTGTTAGGAGCTAATGAGGACCAGCTTCACTTGGTCTTTAAAGCACCTTTTAAACCTTACCTGTTCTTTGGTCTGGGCTTTCTGGACGTAGTCCCGGCCCACTTTGATGCGAGGGGTGAGGATGGCCCGGGTGAACTCCATGACGTTCATTCCCAGCAGGTGGCAGAGCTTCTGTGCGACTGCAAGGGACAAAGGCAGGGAGGGAGCACTGAGACCCTGCCCGGGCACCTCGGGAGCAGTTGGCACCTCAGGAGCTGCACAAGCGCCCTGGGACGGTCCCCAGCCCTCAGGGGCTCTGTCCCCGAGGCTGGCAGACTCTCCAGAGGGACACAGCTGGATGTCCTTGGGGAGCACTGGATTCCACGGGAGTGCAGCTCATTAACGGCCCCCAGCTCAGGTACAAGTGCTTTGTTTGTTACTTTAAAAGGGAACACATCTCCTTTCTCATCCCCAGGAAGAAAGGATGTCACACATCCAATCCATCATCCTAAAGGCGGCTTAAAAACTGCTTCAATCCGGGCGGCTGTGCCAGCACAAAACAGGGATCTGTCACCGTGTCCAAGGAGCTGAGGACTCCCCATCCCTGGCAGTGCCCAAGGCCAGGCTGGACATTGGGGCTGGGAGCAG
>NW_008238660.1:1178398-1193463 GCF_000691975.1 Corvus brachyrhynchos
CCAGTCGGGACATGGGGGCTGTGAGCAGCCTGGGACAGTGGGAGGTGTCCCTGCCATGGCAGGGGTGGGATGGGATGATCTTTAAGGTCCCTCCCAACACAAACCATTCCAGGATTCCAAGTATTTTATACAGAATAACACCACAGGCATCAGTGCACTTTAACAGCAAGAATCCTCCTGATGCCATTCCATTATTTAAATAGTGCATTACCCACGCCAGCCCTACAGATTCCTGTTGCATCAATCCCTTTCCCTGAACACGTGGCCCAGGAGGTTGGGTGGTTATGATTCCACACTTCTAAAAATGAGAGTGACGCCAAAGGTATTTTTAGGTCCAGGGAAGTGTTGCCCTTTAGCAGGAAGCTCTCCATACCACCCAGTAAGTACTTGGCCCCTTATCTTTGTCATCTGACAGCTTCTTCTACTGTCAAAATGAAAAGAAAAAGCTGTTTTTTCAAATCAGCATTATAAAACAGATTTTCAAACCAATACATGAGACTTTCTGCTGCATTATGGTTTTCTTTAGTGTTAAAACCACCATTATTGCCCTTTAATGCTGAGATTCTCTGTCTGGCCGTGTATTTGCTAGAAGGGTTCATGACCTGACACACAAGCAGTGAAATTAGGGGAGTGTCACAAACTGAGCACTCCTTCTGCTTGAGCTACGAACAGGAGCATTTCTGTGCTTTGAGTATAAAACCAGTGAGCAGCAGCACATTAGACAAAACTCACAGCCTCTGGGGCCAAGGAGAAAGTGCTATGAGGGTCCTTAAAACAAACAAACAAAACAAAACAAGAACTTGAAAATATTAAGTAGCCATGAGCTTGGTGCAGTGACACACTGGATACCATAAAGGAAGGAGGGTCCCCTCTCCCAGAGTACTCCAAACACCACACTCAGCTCCTTTCATAAACCAGGAACATGGAATTTATTGTCCCAACCTTTCCAGTCAGTAATAAACTGTAGTTTAGGGGAGAATAATACCAATAAACCACAGCAGGTGTAATCCTAAGCATCCCATCTACTGAGCCCCTGGAGGAGGCTGCAGCCAAGCACTTCTGAGCTTCCTCTGAGAAACTGATCCCACTTCCACTGTTCTGTCACATCTAAGGGTAGGAGTGGGTCACACTGTCTCAGCCTGATTCATCTTGCACTCTAAAATAAGTGTAATTCATCTGAGGCTCACAGGATGGTTTGTGGTGGAAGGGACCTTAAATATCACCCAGTTCCAACCCCTGCCACGGGCAGGGGCAGCTCCTTGTTTGTTTATAGTGAGAAAGGACCATTAAAAAGATGTGACTGGAGAAAATCCTGACTGTCCTGACTCATGTTTTATTACTGCTGGAGTTTGGATAGAAAATTCCGAATTAATTATAAAGCCAAGATACTGAAAAGCTCCTATCAGAGGTGAACATGAACTTCATGAGATTGCTTTGAACTTCTGCCCTCTCAGCAGAAAGGCTCCTGCCCAATCTGGTGAGCATGAAATGATTCTCCAAGAACAGCTTCTCATCCTCCTAACCCACGAAGGCTCTGTGGCTTCCCTGCATCTCTGGTATCTGTACTTGAGACCAGGATTTGTTTATCTACATTCACCATCTATGGGGGAGAATTTGCTTCCCACGTTCTTTGAATTGGTTCCCATCTCCACTGCCCACAGCAGCTCCTTCCCATCCATGGAGACAATACCTGGCCTGTATCACACCCAGCCTCCAAACAAGAGGAGGCACTATCAGGACACACTGATTTCTCCAGAGGATGCAAGGAAACCCCTCACAATGACACGTGACAATGCAGGTGACAAGGAAAGAGAGATCAGTTCACTCAACCTCTTCAGAAAGATGCAGTAACATAGACCATATACCCAAATTTTTAAATACAAGAGGACAAAAATACGCTTTAAATGTGATCTGAGCTGTCCATCCTTTTGGCTTTATGAGCCAGAATTTTGTATCCAGTACTGTAAATACCCAGGAGTATCAATCTATTTATAGCCAGGGTTGTAGTTCAGAATTTATGTCTAAAAACCAATGGTAATGCAACTAAAATGAAGACAGTCAAGAAGCATCTCTATCTTTCCACATCCCACCTTCCACATGGACAAGGACCCAGGTGGGTTCTCTAAACCAGCAGTAAAAGCCCAAAAAATTAATCCCTCACCCATCTTTTCTCCTCACTGCAACACAAAAAGTGCCAAATGCCAAGTCAGTAACTACTGACCTTCAACCCCCACCTGGGCAGCAGCCACTGCCCTCAGAAAGGACAGTTTGGGGCATTGCAAGTGACCCATGTGCTCAGCAATTTGGGACAGTTACAGAATGAGACCCAGACAAGAATCTGAGCTGTCCATGTCCATGCAGCAGGTCCTGGGAATGGTGGTTCCCACTGCTCTCCCAACTGATGTCAGTTCTCCAAACTGCCTTTCCATGAAAGCACTGGAAAGTACTAAATAAAAACCTCAAGTATGCCTCAGCAGCTTTTTTTTTTGGGTGGGGGAAGAAATACATCCTTCAAAATGCTGATTGCATTGCAGGCACTGATAAATTCAGTCTCAGCCACACTGCTGGGACACTCCAGAAACCAGCCTGTGCTAAATCCAGCATTCCTGTCTTCAGCCATTGCACCATGGAAGTTGTGCTTGGCTCCAGGGCTCTTATCATTGGCAACAAAACTGCTCCCAGGAACCAAAGAAAACAAACTGATTTAAGCATGAACTTCTTCCTAGGGCTTAAGTCTTTGGAGAGAGCAATAAACAAGATTACAACCAAAATACTTGTTCAAAGCTTAGCAGCAATGCAAACAGCATAAATTCCCCTGATGGACACTTCCCTTTGTCTGCAGGAGGAGATGGAAGGGGAGAGGTTCAGTAATTGCCTGTTGGTGCCATCAGCCCAGGCCTGGCCTCATTTTGGCCCAGAGCACTGCCAAGGATGCTCAGCACTGCTCTGTGCTTGTCGAGATGTGCACTGGACAAAGGGCAGGAAGAGAACTCCAGCACAAGTCAAAGGACACGGTCCAGACGTGAGCAACTCACCAGTGTTCTCTGGCATAGAGGCCTGATCTGTGTTCCTCTCCTTCTTAAAGGAAATGTTTCCAAACTGCAGCACTGAGGACACCACTTTCAGCATGGCTGTGATAACAAAAGACATGTGCATCAGTTTAATGGCAGAGGGCTCAGCTTAACTAATTTCTCTTGTGTCTCTTTCCTTCCAAATTCCAAGGAGAAACTCAGGGAGGACATACAGTTTGTACTGAGCTTTTTGGGCAAATGGCTTGAATTCAACTCCAGTTGGAGTTAAGAAAACATTTTCTTCAGGCTGTCAAAGACACTGAAGCAACATTAAATTTGGTGACATTAAATTAGCAGAGTGTTTGTGCGTAAGAGAGAAAAGGACACTCTGAAAATTCCAGAGGCTCCAAAACTTACACAAGATCTCATCGTGTGAAAAGCCCATGATATGCATGGCTTCCATTGTCTCCTGAAAGTTATCCTTGTCTTGTTGCCCAGGGATGGGGATGTAGCCATTAGATAAAAATCTGTAGTTGTTAAATCCTTCGAGCAGCAGGTCAGCTGTATTGGGGGGAAGGGGAAGAGACAGAAAAACAAGCTCAGTAATGCTGTTCACACCCACCTGTGCTCTGTTCTCACTCCATTCCCCAGCTCTGCTTTAGGAAATCAGTTCCTCAGCTCTGGCTGCCAGCCAGGACAGCAGCTTCTGAAACCCTAAAAACACAAGTGCACCTCCCAAGCTGAGGCCAGACTCAGACTCTCTCTCTCTCTCTGCAGCAACCTCCATGAGCTCTTTAATGCATTAAGCCTGCCCACAGAACATTACCCAGATCTCAAATCCCCATCTGGAATATCCTAAAAGGAGGATCTCTACCGAAAGGTAACAGACCCAGAGATGGACTTAGGGATTGATGATCAGCACATCAAGGATGCTGAACACCAGCTTATCTCATACAGGAGGAGTGGATCAATTCTCTGAAGTCTGTATCTCTATCAGTTTCACTTATCACAACCTACCAGAAATTCCCAAGGAGGTGAAAAAATACCCAAACAGAGTTGAGATAACCACCCCAGCACTGCACTGGCCTGAAGAAAGCGCCACGGTTTCATTAAGTTTGGGTTAAATTTCTCTGTAGGCTGGAGGAGATCAGGCTGCCACTGCTGACCAGGGCTGGCTGTTTTCAGCTGGGAACTTTGCAGACTCAGTCCAGGGATTCCCAGCCAGAGCCTGCCCAAACTGGGCTTTGGCATGGGGGAGATATTTGCTTGAAACACCAGAGTGGCTCCCCAGCACACTGATACCACACAGGAGTTATTTCAGAGCAGAGCTACCTGGCCTCTCCTTCTTTTAAAACTCACCATTCATGACCAAAGAATAATTCAAACCCGTCCTGCCCCACTGAAATAACAAAAGCAGCACCCAACAGGTCTGCCAGCTGAGATTCCAGCTTACACTTGAGGTGCTCTCCTGCTCCAGCCAGAAGCTGATAGAAGATGTGGAACGTCCGCTCATCCTTGGCCTGACGGACAGCACGAGACTTCTCCAGCAAGTCTGGGAACACCTGGAGTCAAGGATCACCTGCAATCTTTGCTTAAAAACTTACAGAGCAAACAAGAGCTCCAGAGCAGGATATGGAATTAGTCTGAGACCAAAGAGAATTTTAGGAGTAATGTCCAGAGCAGCTGGGGCTGCCCCTGGATCCCTGGCAGTGTCCAAGGCCAGGCTGGACATTGGGGCTGGGAGCAGCCTGGGACAGTGGGAGGTGTCCCTGCCCACGGGACTGGGTGAGCTTTAAGGCCCCTTCCACTCCAAACCAGTCTGGGATTCTATGACTGGACTAGGTCCAAGATGAACCTTTAGGAAGTAAGAGATTTCCAGCTGAGACTGGCAGAAATGCACTTTTCATCTCAGCAAACTCCTGACACTTCAGCACTGCCATCCCTTGGCTGTTGCCTGCATTTCCCTGCATTTCCCTGCTCTGTGCAGCCACCACTGTCTGCCCTGGATCAGCTGCAGTTCCAGTGAGGGCGAGCTCCCATCCTTCTCCATCACTTCCACTGAGGTCATAGCTGAACTCAGAGGTCCCTTATCATCCAAAGTGCATTTGTCATTTCTTCCAAGCATTGCATTTTTCCATAACAATCCACACTGCCTTTAAACAGCTCCCAAATTCAATTTCTGCAGCAGGTAGTGCCATGAGCTGTAATCTTATTTAATTTTTTTATTTCTTGATATTCCATATTGTAAAGCGAATGCAGGACAGGGATTTGAAATGACACTGGCAAGGATGAGACCCTGTGATGAAGAAAAAATTCTCCAAGAGTTAAATCCTCCTGTTTTCACAAAGCTCTGGGCAAAACAATTCATCTGGACCTTCCTAAAAGCTGCCTTCATTCCTGTGCTGTGGTGAACGAAAAAACACCACTTATCATTGCAGCATATTTTGAATAACTATAGATCTTTTCCCAGCCTTATTGGGAAATCACATTTTCTGACAATTCCAAACATTAATGCACTTCAGGTCAAGCTGTTTAAAAACACAGGAACCAAATGGAAGCTTAACTACAGCATTGTTTATCATCAATGTTCACTTCATGTTGCTTACCAAGACTTCCAATTTCACCATTTTATCACCACTCCACTGCTGTTCTCCCAGAGAACAGGCTGAACACAAAATCACACAATACATTTTTAGCACAGAGAAAACAACTTCAGGGAAGGGCTTTCAGTGCCAGTATTTTTACTTGGGTTTACACTCATAAATAGAAACAAATCTTCGAGCTAAAACTGAATTGGCTTTGGTATTAATTATAATTAATTAAGTGTAATAGAAGATCTTGTGTTATTGAACCTTCATGGGTATCTAGAAGGGCTGAGCAATCAGGAGGTGGCCCAGCTCTGTCACTGGATCAGGAGCATCCCTCTCCAGGCAGGAGCTGCTCCCAGCCAAGCTCCTGGCACGACTCGAGGCTCAGCTTCTCCTTAGGAAGGCGTTGGGGGATTCTCAAAAATGTTCCCAGAGCAAGCACATTTTACATGGTTTCCCTTTTCAACACACCCTGGGTTTAAGGCCAGGCTGAAAATCCAGCAGGTTTGAGAGTGTGGAATTTGGGAGTTTAGGATTTCCAAGCAGGAGGAAGCCGCTGAATCTGAGATATTTGATCGGCTGCTTTGAAACCAAGGAAGGGATGGATGCTGTCAAAGGAATGTCCAAGTGTGGCAACCTTCCTCTGCATTCCAAAGAATTCTAGGGTTAAAAGCAAAACAAAGCAGGGAACTTGCATTTTGCAAGGATGTGGCAGGAAAAGGATACAGGTCTCAATGTTGGCCCCAACAATGTACCCAGTGACATCGAAGTTAATCCTGATGAATTTGCCCTGCAAAGAAAAGAAGATTTTTTTCATAATTGATTTTTGTTTTTTAACTAAGACAATGCTGTCTGTATCAAACATAATCCAAATGCATTCATGGATCAAGGATTTCCCAAGTTCAGATGAAACCCTTCACCTTCCATCTGCTCAGCCATCATTCCAATGGAGCACGCTGCATACAAACACACTCCAAAGACTAAGGAACTCCTAGTCCAGATACATTTGGAATCCAGGCTTAGGAAAAACTCCTCGGAACAAGAGGCTCAATTTTCCCTGAGCAAACACTCTGGCTGAGGTGGGAAGCTGAGATTCCAAGTGTGCACATTTCTGTGGCACTTTCTGGTGCCTGAAGGGGCTTCAACTCCCGAACCTCAGGTACTGCCTGGCCCAAAAGATTTCTCCTTCCTTTTCCAAAAGGCCTCCATGGTCTCCCTTCTCCAGCAGCTGGTGAAGAAAGGAGCAGATTAAACAATAGACCCATTTCTCACACACACAGCTCAAATAAACAGCACATTTCCCACAGGTGCTCTCCATGAAGGGCAGCTCTTGGAAATAAAGCAGTTGCCAGTGGATTTTTATTCCAGTTTTATGTCACCTCAGTTCCCCCATCTGATTTGTCACTTGCCTACAAACATTCCCAACAGGACAACAGGCTCTGGTTTGGGGCTGGACCACTTTTAACATCATCCCCATATTTCCACTTTGCGCTCATGAAATTGTTTGGTATTGCCCTGGCTGCAAAAATGTGAACAACCAGTGGGAATATCCAGTCCTACACTGGGCTCTCCATCCTCACTGCATCCACCTTCCACACCCCTCTATCCACACACATCATTTTGGGATAGGTTGGAGATCAGGGAGCAGACAAAGTTTGCTATCACCTGTCCAAGCACTTCTCCAGATGGTATCTGAACCCAGCCACCTACTAAAATCTTATACAGAGCCCTTTGGAAACTGCTCTTGCAGTCTGGATCCAAACCCTGCCTTATCTCCAGTCTGACTGGTGTTATCAGTTTGTTAAAGTCAATGCTTTCCTGGCAGATCCATTCAGCTCAGGACTGTACTACTGATTTTCTTCTTAAATATTCTACTCCACAACTTGCAGGGTACCTGTCTGACAGGAACAGCCCAAGATAAGCAGTATTATTTTGGGGGATCACAACAGGGCTTGGCCTGCAGGGAGCAGCTCCTGAACTCAGATTTCTGGCTACCAAGACACACAGCACCCTCAGCCCAGCCTGTTCCTACAGCATTTCTCCCTTCTGCTCAGCAACAATCCCCAAAAGCTGTATTTACACCTGGCACGAGGAACGAACTGACATTTTACTGAACCTCAGGCAGCAGAACAGATACCTGAGGCACATGTCAGCCCCAGCAGGGCAACAATGGCAACAGACACCTCACCCAGAATGGGCACAGAGAGCCTGGGACTTGCCATGGCACAGGTAAAAACAAACATCCAGCATTACATCAGCTCTAGGCAGTGGCTTTTTCTGATAGAATTTGGAACCATTTTGCTCCATTTCACCCTTAGAAGTTAACTCATTTCCTGCTGCCAAGTTAGCAGCTCCACCAGCAGAAATAACTGAGAGGAGATGCAGTCACTGAACAAGGTGACACACCGGAAGAGGGACCCACACTCCCTGCTTCCAAGTTCAGGCATCACTGGAGAGGTCCCTTGTCCAGTTCATCTTCTTAAAAGCACAATTTTACTACAGCCTTTCAGCTGGCACTGGCAAATCTGGCTGTGGAATCTTTTAATTTAGCATTCAGAGGCTGCAGTGATGCTCATCTAAGGGCTGAATTCTGTTGACACCATCACAGCACTGAGTCCAGGGCTTTGGAAAAACCACATCAGAGGGAACCATTTAGTGCTGCCACATAAATCCAGCAAGCTCACCCTCCTATCCAATGCAAAACAGAGATTTATTCCCTACAACACAAGAGAACTGCCCTTGGTAGAAGAAAAAAGGGGACAAAATAAAATCCATTGGCCACTGGCCTTATTTGGGTCCTCCCTGGTGTTATCAGGAGCAGGGCAAGGCTGTCAAGCCTGCACAGCTGAACAACACCACCTCTCACTTGGTGGGAGGAGAGAGATTTTTTAAGTCAGGTCTTAAAATGGCTGTTAAAGCTTATTTTTTTCTGCATGAGATGAGACCATCTGGAATGAATTATACTTGCTCCTTTATGAAAACAGAGCTGGAGCCCTCGGAGTGATTATGTTCATGATGGCAATGCAGAGCTCAAAATAACACAAACCAGATGCTGACATCTTTTAGGGGAAAAAGTATTCTCATTAAATTAGTACAGCCTCTGATGGATGCAAGACAGGTAACAAAGTAGAATCATTGTGCAGTGAAACCTGTTGATATCATAAATCCTGTACCCAGCTTCTACAAGCACCAGGCAATATTATAAACAACAGGGCTATAAAATTAAAAAAGCTGAATTTCCGTAAAACTCTGCTCTCCCTTCCCAGCTGAAAGGGCTGATGGATTTAGTCATCCAGTTTTCCAGAGTTCTTATCACTGGAGTTGAGTTCATGCATTATAAATCCAAGCAACTGTTGAAATGTCAAAGGCAGACAAGAAATCTTTCATTTGTTCTGAGATTTTAGTGCTGTTCTCGCAAGAAAAAAAGATTTAATACCTCCTGTACACTTCTGAAGTTGTACTAAAAACATCTTCCCCCTGAAATAAGAGATGGCTTTTTTTTTTTTTTTTCCAAAGGAAAGGAAGTTCTAAGAAGTGGTAAAAAGCTATTTATTCACCCTGAGTTCCACCACAGTTTTTAAAACAATGGAACCCATCAGAAGTGGTTATCAGCCACCAAAACACTCTGTGAAGAGGAGGCAGGGACCCAACAAAAACATGGAGCAGCTACAGCAGTGCCTGACACCTGGAGTAAGTCACACAGTGGCTTTTTGACTTTCCTGCAGTAAATCAGTAAATTTAGATGGGTTTTACATGCAAGTTCTGCGTTTCTGTAGAAATTCAGGATGTTTTCTCCAATCCAATCAACTGATAAAGTCACAGCTATGGACAAGAAGGCTGCAGGCTCCCCCAGTTCCATGGGGATGCCACAGTCCTTCCCACGTTACAGGAATCCAGCAGGATTTGTGCACACAAGCCCCAGCTCAGCTCCCCAGCACAGTGACGTTTGTTAGATTATGAGCACTGCTGTCAGCTCAGGGATGGCTGGAGTTAGAATAAAATAATGTTTTGCCAAGAGCCAGTGAGGAGGTGTCCAGTGACCCCAAAAATGCAGAAGGCACTGTGAAAGAACCTGGATTCACGGAGGAAGAGAACAGAGAAAGCTTCTGACACTAATGAGAGAAGTACCTAAAAAAAGGCAGTTTCTCCAAAAGCAGCAATCAGGTTTACAGACTCTGAAGGGACAAGGAGGTACTCACAAAGCGGGAGGAGTTGTCGTTTTTCACTGTCTTTGCATTCCCAAAGGATTCCAGAATGGGATTGGCCTGAAGCAGCTGCCGCTCCAGCTCCCCCTAAAACCACACAGACAGAGAAATAAACACATTTATCACAGAGCAAGAGGGGTCAAGCATTCTGCCTCTCCTGACAGTCACTTCCCCTGGCTGTGGCAGTGCCACCACCTCCAGAAGGGGATTCTCATCCTTCCCCTCACTCCCAAAGCTGCCGAGTCTCCTCCATCCAGGGATGAACGTGGCTGGATTTTTGGTGGTGTTTTTCTGGCTGGGGTTTGTTTATTAAAACACACACACAGACACACACACACAGAGCAGGGACCAGATAGGACTTGATGGATGTTGAAAGTCACTGAAGATGGAAAAGAAAATTCACATTTAGGGCTAATGAAATCAGGCACAGACCTTGAGTGCTTAAGGGGAGAAACCAATTTAACTGCTTTAAGATTTTAGTGCAGGGTTATTCTTAAACTTCATGTTGATAATACAGCTGGGACACCTATTTTCACACTTACAAATACCTAGTTTCAAACTTCCTTTCAGGTCAGTGAAACTCCCCTTCAGTCAGCCAGACTGAAACTCATCTCATTGCAACACCTCTGACCTGCCCACACCTGAGAAGGCCAGAACAGCACAGCAGAACTCAGCAACGCCAATTACAAACATCACTTTCAAGTTGCTCAATCCAGCCAGCATTGCTCAGGATGTTTAATGCATTTGTTAAATGTTTCTGTAAGTTCTGGCCAATGAATTTAGAATTTGAAATACTTATCTCAAGGAAATTGCACAACAGCTTTTATAAGTGCTGTCCATGAGGAGGTCTGCTAACAAAAAAAGTCTGTGCTGCTTCCAAGAGCCCAGGAGGCACAAATGTACACAGGAAAATATATTGTCTTCCTGCTCTGAAGGATGGTTTGGGAAAAAAAAAAAAGAAAGTGAAGCTGTCTGGAATGTAGTCTCCAAATCTGACGTTTGTGTTCATGAACCTGCTTTTTCCAATTATTTATAGTCTTGATGAATAAAGGCCCCAGACTGAGCATCAAAGAACAGGAAACATTAAGTCTCCTAAGGCTTCCACACGAGGTCAATTCTTAGACAGGAACTCTAAAAATTCACCACTTAACACCTAAAAGAGTTTTATTTGTATATTGAAATATATTTCAAGCTCTCCTGGAAATAAATGGCTGCTCCTTCTTCCATGTGACCTCAAGTTATATGCTCAGAAGTTGCTTACTTCCAAATGTATTCCCTTTGGGACTACATATTCCCTGAATTCTGGAGTAAGTGAAGAAGGAATAAATGCAGAAGGAATAAATGTGCTAGCCCAGAGCACACGCAGCGGTGCCACGGCAGGGCTGCCACGGTGACAGGTTAAAAGCACGTTTAAACTGACAAAAAACCTGCAACTGGAGAAAATCTAGATGCCTGCAATTGATATTCTCCAAGTTTCTCATGTAAAAGCCTCAGATGCTGGGAATGCTCCCACCTCCCCTCCCAGCGCGCTGCCGGCTCCTGCGGGCACACCAAGATCCAAGGGAGCATTCCTTCATCACTGATCTTGGGATAAAGCCCAGCACGTCCAGCGAAGGCAGCCAGTGGGGCACAGCTGGCACCTCCAACTCTGAAATATTCTGGAGAAGAAATCCACTGGCTGCAGAGCGGCTGCTCCATGGGCACGGCTGTGTCTGTCCTGGGAGGCACCGCCTGGGCTGGGGCTCTGCAGGGCAGCACTAAACACATTTACCCAAATTCTCTGACTGGAGGCAGGAAGGGCTCAGCGGCTCGCTTTTGCAATCATCCCTGAGGAGCTGAAGGAAGAAGTTGGATCCTCAGCTGTGGGTGAAAACCATGGGAACGAGCAGTGCTCGGTGCTGCACACACAGACTCGTCACAGCTGTCACCAAGGAAAGCAAACCCCTCGCTGTGGAAAAAGGCTCCTGATTTAGGAGTTTTCCTCTCTCCATGGACTGCTTTCGGCCAAAACCAATTCTCTTTTTGAAGAGCTCAGTGTTTTGCAAAGACACTGAACTCCAGAGTGTCAGTTTGGCCTCTGGGCACAGCTCCTGCGTAGGCATCTCCCCAGAACTTGGAAAAAGCAGTATGGGAACTGTGGGAAGAGTGAGGTCATGCAATAGTTCATGCAGGGCACCACGAAGACAAGGCCAGGTTATTGTCTCAGTTCCAGAAAAACCAGCAGCCCAGTGACTGGGTTTGGGGGTGGCCTGGGGGAGGCAGGGGAAGCTCCATGCTACTCACATACAACAGGGATCCACTCTGGAGTTCCACACGACATTGAAACAGAGATGTTAATGATTCCATGGCTTACGCAGTATCAGCAACTCGGGATTAGCATTTTCCACGGACACAGTTAAAATGTTCACCACCAAACGTTTTGTGTCAGCCCTGACACGCCAGCTCTAAGCAAAAGGAGGGTTAAAGCAAACACCACTCCGTCTGCTTTTGGACTTGACAAATAGTTCCATAAAAACCCTTAGAACTGACTGATGTGTGCAAGGAGGGAGGGCTAAGTTAAATACTAAGAACCTCTGCAGCTTCTGAAAATGAGACCACGGGCTCAGACACACAGCTGGGCTGCAGAGCTTTAACAGGGTACCACACACTCCCAGAGGCATCACAGCTGTCCAGGGATTGCTTTTTGCATCCAATATACCACACCTGAAGCTTCCTTTACTATTTCCCTTTGCACCACAGTCACAGTGCACTAACCAGCTTCAGAGAAATGCAAGGGGGGGAACTCACCCAGCTGAACTAACCCAAGGGAGCTGCTTCACTTTCCAAGGTTGGTTACACCCCGAGGAGCTGCTGCAAAGCTTTTTCTTTATTTAAAAGCTGGTGCCCAGGACAAAGGCATCACTTACCAGCTCGGGTTGGAGTGGAGCATTTATCTCGTGGCAGCAATTATTTATCCCTTTCCACGGCCCTGCCCTCAACTTCCACCTAAGCCTCCTGCAGGCAAAGCCCACAGCACTGGAGCACTGCAATTCCTCCTCTCATCCAGAAAAGTGGGATCAGACAGCAACTGCTGCTGTCCCCAGGGACAGGGGGATCGGGAGCACGGGATGGGCAGCGTTACCTGCCCAGCAGCTCCAGCCAAGCTGAGCAGTGAGAGCAGCTGGAGCTCAAATGAGCAAACACTAATTCAGACAGCAGATCCCACTCTGCTCACACCACTTGTCCTAGAAAGTCAGGGGAAACTTCTGATTTCAGAAGACTTTTGCTTATGCCAAGCCTTTTACACTTGAGATCAAAGTCTTCATTCGTGATTTGCAAAGCTATAAAAATATTCAGACAAAACAGTTAATCAAAAGAATTCTGTAGCTTCCATTAACCCAATCTTTTATTTAGTGCTTTGTTTAATATTTTAAAAGTGTTCTGCGCTCTCTCAGCAGCACATTACCCAATATACACACAGTATTTTGGAGGAGGGTGGCTGCAGAGAGGGCAAACCTCTCACTTCAGGCCTTAAAAGTGGTTAAAAGTCCTTTGCAAATGCTGAGAAACTCATGAGCTGCTCACTCTTCCCTCTCTCAAAGCCAGTTAAATATTTCCAAAATTTCCTATTAGCTGACTATTTCTTCGAGGTTTCCCACATTATCAGCACAAAGAGAAGAATATACATCGGTTCACCTATTTGATTTTAAAAGCATTAAAAAAAACCACTTGCCTGGTGTTTCACGGGTTTGGGTGATTCAGGCTGTTCATTGCAAACAAACAAATGATAAGTTAGCAAGCAGGCATTCCAGCTGCATGTCACATCCCAAATTAGCACTGTCAGCACGTTTAACTACACACTCACTTCACAGAAAGTTTCATAGAAACTGCCCAAATTCATTTTAGAACAGAAGTTATTGGCATGTGCAAAATACTGCAACCTGTGTTTAGGCAAAGGACTAATTACACCCAAGATGACAGACGGCCCTGGGGCAGCGAGGAAAAGGGCAGGAGTTGCATTATTTGGGCACTGCTTTCAAAATTAACCCCAACACCAAGTCCCTTTCTCACCAGCCTTGGGCACCGTGAGGAGGTTTGGATGGAGGAGATGATCACTGTCCTTCAACACTCACAGAGGTTATGGAACAACACGAGGGAGGCCACACAAAGGAGTCTGGGGGGTTGGTTTTGCTCTGTGCTACAAACACTTAAGAAATGCAAACCCACATTTGAGACAAGACCTTAGTTTCTTTCTTACAAGCACCACCACAAGCAGAAGCACAACCTTAAGCTGGAAATTTTGCCAGCAAGAAGGACAAAAGGAACGTGAAGGTAATAAAGTGAAATAAAAACCCTTCAAAATTCAAATCTGCACAGCTTCTGCAGAAATTTTCAATTCCTTTCTTTCTTCCTTGGCTTAGTCTGTGAGTTTAATAATCTTAAGCTTCATATCCGAGACCCTGGGGCAAAATATTGTGGAGAAACACACACAACAAGAAATTTTTATACCAAGCCAAATGCACTCCCTCTTTCTGTGACTCTTACTTTATTAGTGCAGAATGACAGATTCTGGCAGAGCTCTGCAAAGCAGCTGGCAGAGGTTTGGCTTGTTCAGGTAAGTAATGTGAATTTTCAAAGCTGCACTCTGCCAGGAAAAGATTCCCTCTTGGAATCATGGAGGAGGACAGGAACAGCTCGGAATTCAGAGGAATTTCATTTGTTTATATTTAGAAAAGATGAACTGCACTCTTGGGTGTCCACTCTTGTCCTACTAGAAACAGAACTGAGCACAATCAGACACAGATTTAACTTCCCTGTGGTTAAATTAGGGCAGTTAAATCCCACTTGGGAAACCCAGGGCAGCTTCAGCCGGAGTGAGCCTACCTGAGATCCTGTCCTTCAAAAACTAATTGTGCTTCTTTAGAAATTAATAAAACAAATTAAGCAATTGAGCATTTCGGCTATGCAGCCACTGAAAGCAATCACTAACCTGAAAGTACCATAATGAGTTCTAAAGTTTAAAATAGCACCAACATGAAAGCTGGGCTTGAGTGAAAACAGAGGCGGTTTGGGGTGAGAAAGCTTTGGGGAAACCTTAGAGCCCCTTCCAGTACCTAAAGGGGCTCAGGAGAGCTGGAGAGGGACTGGGGACAAGGGATGGGGGGACAGCAACGATGGAGTGGCCTTAAGCTGAAAAAGGGCACGGTTAGATGGGATATTGGGAAGGAATTCTTGGCTGGGAGGGTGCCAGGCCCTGGCACAGGGGGCCCCGAGCAGGCGGG